>NC_136497.1:76355033-76445033 GCF_053919585.1 Euprymna scolopes
TTCAAGACTTTACTTATTGATAGAATCAGCTTTATAGGGTGATGTGTAAGAAAAGTGACCAACATAGCAACAATAAATATAACACAAAGATAGACTAAAATATAATCACTAGAAATAGTAAATATCCAAACCATAATAGTAACCACCCTAATAGCAATAAACACGCTAATAATGGCCAGAAAGTTGTAACTATAGAACTCGTGCACTCTATCCATTTTAAAATAAATGCCTATTCAGAAACATTGTTTAATAATTCAGGATATTTGCAAAGTAAAACCGCAATAACAAGAAATATTAGGTGAGTATGATCTCCCTAGATTTTAAAACCCAATATTATGACCAAAAAGCACACTCAATAATAAAACTATCAACCTATTACTGGAAGCCCCTAAAAAATGGACTCTCGCGATAGTACGACAAGCCAATATGTATAGGAATTTAGATGACTCGTGTAGATTACGTCTTAATGAGTAATTCGAGATCCTAAAATTAAATTACTCCAAAAACTATTAAACTATAGAAGTGAAATAACTAACAGCTGTAAGCACAACATAAACTTTACTTTAAGATAACAATACATTATATATATGTGTGTTTGTGTGTGTATGTGTGTGTGTGTGTGTGTGTGTGTGTGTGTGTGTGTGTGTGTGTGTAATGACTGAAAACCTAACCTAATATAGCACCTAAATTATAAACAAAAACAAGAAAGCGTATCTAAAGACACACAGGTTAAAAGGTGGTCATCTTTTTATACACAAAGAAGTGTGGCTCACCTCTCTCCCAAAATTACCGCAGGCAAACGAAATAGAAATCAGCCAAATTTTTGTTTGATAAATATATTACATATAAAACTAGATAATACGCCTGTACGACGATTTCACCGTAAAGAATCGTTGGATTCAATGTTGTAACTAATATGTAAGTGTTTAAATACATTACTTGTCTGATAGCTAAATGTTTGGGTTTTAATTCTAGCTGATGATACCCAAGCCCGTTCCCGCCAGAAGTGAAGATTGTCATTCGGAAGTTAGAAAGGATTGAAAATAGAATTAATAGACAAAAAACGTCTATTCTATTTAATGAAATATGTAATAAAAAAAAATGCTGCATATATATATATATATATATATATATATATATATATATATATATATATATTCAAACTAAATGTACTAATAATCAAAATTACCAAATATTATTGAAAATAAAGAGTGAATGAAATAGTTGAAAAACAGTCTGACAAGATTTTTTTGGCGCAAGCAGTATGTAGACTTTCTTGTCTCTTTATATCCTTATTAAAACTTGGTTTTGTTTTTATTCAATAAGAAAAAATCAATAATGTTCAAGAAAAATAAAAAGCCGTCTAGCCGCTTAATCAAATTCTGAACTGTCATTTAAATTCAAAATCAATAGAGACGAAAGGTAGAAGGGAGGGAAGAGGTATGGTGTGAGAGGAGGAGAGCGATGAAGAAATGAAAAAAAAATGTGGATGAAGAGGGAAGAGGGGTGGAAAGAGATGAAATTATGAGGTGAATAACATCGACCAATGTGTTTTTTTTTTGTCTTTTTCAAAATGGTTCAATTTAATCAGAAGAAAACAAAAATTGGTTTTACAAAAATTGAAAGAAAAATTTAACGAGATTTGAAAACATCAGTGTCTCGGTTTTCTTTTTAGCAACAGGCTTTTCTCTTGGTATGCGAATTGATTAATTTGCCTCACAACTGATCAAGTCTGCCTCTTAGCGGTGATATTGATGTGCAGCAACACACCCACCCACACACATACACACACACATACATACATATATATATATATATATATATATATATATTATGAAGCTACCATAAATTAATTTGATAGTACGAATAGTTGGCTTTCCTTTTTTTTTGTAACTAAGTTTAGGTTTCGTACATATATACATACATGATGGTTTATAATTTTGTTGATATTATTACCATAAGAATGTATACATAACTTAGACATAATAAATGTACTAATTATTAAATAGAAAATTCAAGTAGTAGATTCTTAGATCGAAATAGTTAGTACGTATAGTGTGTTTTCCTTTTTTTTTGTAAATTAGTTTTAGTTTCGTATATAAGGGCATGTACTAATTTGTAATTTATAATGTATTTTTTGATAATATTATTCTCGTAAGTAGGTATACATAACTGAGAATTGATAAATTTAGTAATTATTAAATAGAATGTTTTGTCAGAAGAGTCATAAATTAATTAAATGGTTAGTACGAAGATTGGGATTCAAGATGGTGTAATGGTAAAATATAAAGGTAACTGCAGCTTCTCTTCCAAATTATCGGATTCCCACCATGTTGTATCACATTTTGATTCCTTTTGGTGGATTGATTGTTGCTATTTCTTCTAATGAGTTAAGGGCATAATAGATTCACTAATTGATATAATAATTAAGTGATTGATTTTGCGCTACGAAACAGATAGTGTCAAGAACTGTAAGGATCAATTGATGTAAAGGAATAAAATATAAAATTGTCGACATCATGTATTTTGGAATATACATTTTTGTCATTTATTCTATATATTGCTCTGTATTCACATTGAGCTTCTTATATAAGGATTGATATATAATAAGAAAATATATTTATATATATATATATATATATATATATATATATATATATATATACAAATAATGTTATGTCTACTTCAAAATAATAGTCAATACTCGCACTAATATAAATTCGTATTATACACACACACACACACACACACATTGTTTTTGAAATATAATTATCCACTGACACGTGTTTCGTCGTCTACGACTTATCAAAGTGGCTATGATGAGTCGTAGACGACGAAAGGCGTGTCAGTGGATAATTATATTTAAAAAACAATATATATGCCGTTCTCCATTTGGGGGTACCAAATTGGTTAAAGGGAAAATTATTCCCAACTCGCATTTAGGTAAAAATGCACTTTCGTATAAATACTTGAATTCATTCAAAACGTATCGCCAAAACAAAAAAAAAATAGCATCTCCCCCTCTCTCTCTCTCTCTCTCTCTCTCTCTCTCTACATATATATATATATATATATATATATATATATATATATATATAGTCATCCACATACAGTACTGTTTCGCTGTTTCACAGCTCATCAGTACGGTTAAAGAGGTAACTACCCCAAGCCAGGATTAAAACCGGACCGCCTGTACGACAGTCAAGGCTCCTGGCCATTACGCTAATCGGTGGCTGCTGGGTGAGTCGTGAATTAACGATGTTTTGACATCGTCCGAAATACCTAATCTCGATTTGTTTACACAAAGAGCATCGCTTTATACGCTAATGGTAATTCGTGTATCACTTTTCAATATGCTCAACTCAAGATAAGGAGCATTATAGTCATCCACATACAGTACTGTTTCGCTGTTTCACAGCTCATAAGTATCTATCTATCTATCTATCTATATATATATATATATATATATATATATATATATATATATATATCAAATATAGATATACCAATTTTAAATATGTGTGTGTGTGTAGTAGTAGTAGTAGTAGTAGTAGTAGTAGTAGTAGTAGCCACTTTTTTAGGAAGTGGGCAGAAAATTCATTAGACGGTTGCATATCTAGCCGCACTGAAGAGCTGTGATACCACGAAACGGTCTGTGTGTGAAGGACTTAAATATGCTCCCTTTCTTGGGTTGAACATACTGGTCAGTGAAATAGCACAAGACCACTAGCGTATAGTGCAATGCTCTTTGAACAAACAAAATGAGCTTACGGCGTTTGACAACATTTACCATTTTGCTTTCACATGTCTACTTAGCTGCAGCCAAATGGAGCAGGAGATAGAAGCGCCGTCTGTCGTCTAGACGGTGAAGTGTTAATTTGAACTAGTGGCAGTTGCTTGTCTAGTCGCACTGATGAGTTGTGATATAGTGAATACTAAACAAGCTCCCTTTTTTTGGTTGAGCGCATTGATGAGTGAAATAGCAAATTGCCACTTTGTATAATCAAATGGAGGTTACGGCGTTTGATAATGTTTATCCTTGTAATTTCACCTGCCGATGTGGTTGAATTTCGATCAAAGACGCTGTTTGTCTAGCTGCACTGACGTCTGTCTTTGCATGACTCTCTCTCTCTCTCTCTCTCTCTCTCTCTCTCTCTCTCTTTCTATCTATCTATCTATCTATCTATCCCTTTCTCTCTCTCTTTTTCTCTCTTTGTCTCTCTGTCTCTCTCTCTTTCTTTATATATATAGGCAAATAATTTTATACCTATTTCATAAAAATGGACAATACTCGAACAAATATAACTCACTAATAAGTGAGTAAACCGGGCTAATGTCCATTTTCAAATTAAGTATTTAAATAAGTGTTTCCTTGCATGATATAATCACACGGACATACCGAAACTTTCTCGCAAAAGATACAGACGCGAAGATACTTTAAATACACACTAAATTATAATCTGTTATTTCGTTTCTGAATTTTGAGATGAGGATTAGTTATTCGTATTATTTGGATTCTTCGGACTACAATTCTCATCTTAAGTGTGATTTTCATAATGTTTCGGTCGATGTAACCTTCGACCTTCTTCAGGTGTATTTTGTCAAACTCGGGAATGTTTCTGTCCCACTCGTGAATTTGGACAGAATTTCGAAAGGAACACTATTTACTTTGTGGGGGTAGCATGCTCTCGTTCCGTCAGCCATGATTGGATAGAACTCCTAAATAATTCACAATTGTATTTTTCGGTCGTCCACACTGAGAATTGATCCTTCAACTCTCAGGAGAATATTACTTTTACAATTGATTTTTCCAAGTACTCTAATCACTGCACCATGAGTTCTTGGTGAAGAAGGTCGGAGGTTACATCGACCAAAACGTTGTAAAAATGATACTCAGCAGTTCAAACAATCCAAATAATATGTATCATCTGCTAATCCACATGTGTGTTGACACAGCAAAATAATAGGCCACTAGGTGGAAGTTCTCGTTCATATAGTGAAGTTCTCCGATGAAAGTTTGCAATTAATCGTTTGTAAACGTTTATAGGTAGAAAATGTTGACAAAATATTTAAAAAATCATATCTTTTTCACTGACTAGATACATAAAATACATACGAATAATTTGGACCGTAGTACTTTTTTTTTGTTGCTTTGTTGAAATAGTAGTTTCTCGTTTGTTATTTTTGTTGTTGTTGTTGTTGTTGTTGTTTTTTAAATTTGCTAAGCTTAAATTTGCAGCGGTCTTCGGAATCGAAGTTAGGATTTTAACAAAGTTTAATGTTTAATACAGACGATCTTAGAGTGATCAAGTAACAGGAAGTTACGATCTCGAACACAAGGCTAGCTGACCGACCTTTTCCAATTTCCCCAGAGAGTTCTCAACTTTAAGATTTGTTTCTTTTTATTATTCTTAAATAATAATTGTGCTATTCCATGTATTTTTCTAGAGTAGTATTTTCAGGGCTGTAAATATTATTATTATTATTATTATTATTATTATTATTATTATTATTATTATTATTATTGGCTCACAAGGAGCTTTCACACAGGTCATAAAAGATCTCTCCTTAAAAACAACCTGTGGTGTTCTCTAGAAGCTGAGTGATAACAAGTCTCCCCAGTTTTCCAGTGCTCTCCACCTCTTCTGATAACATTTGCAAATGGATTTGCATTATCGCAACAGTCGCTTACCATCGATTTCTCGCTAGCAGCTGCCATTGGTATTCACTGAAATTTGAGTGGCAATAGGCCTCCCCAAGATCCCAGTGCTCTTCGCACTTATCCAGCGGAGGTCTAGTCAGCTTATAGATATATATCTTAAATGTTCTTGGTTCCATGTGACGCTTCTTCAGGTTGTGCCTATGCAGCAGTTCATCTGGCCCACGCATGTGGCTCATGTGTATTGGCCTCCGCATTCAAAGATTTTCCTTAATATTTCAGCTGTTTTCATTATCGTTATTCGTTGTATCTTTCCAGTTATTCCTCTGATTCCAATTTCTCCCATTCTCTTTTCAAAGTTTTTCGGAATTATTCTTAGCGCTCCTACTATTATAGATATTTATTAATTCTATTATTATTATTATTATTATTATTATTATTATTATTATTATTATTATTATAAACAACTTCAATAGCTTGTGTATGGGAGGATTTTATAATACAAGAAATAAATTACACCAAAAATATCAAAGTATATACAGTGTCTCAGAAAAGTGAGTACACCCCACATATTTCTTCAAATATCTTCATGGGACAATACTGAAAACATGATTTTTTTACACAATGGAAATTAGTGCCGCATATATAACAGAGTTAATTTATTTTCCCCTCAAAATAATTCAAAATATAGCCATTAAAAGCTAAATCTCTGGTAACAAAAGTGAGTACATCCATTACGAAAAGTTGTCAATATTAACATACAATATGTCAACTCTCAATATTTTGTGTAACCACCATTATTATCCAAAACTGCCTTTACTCTCCTGGGCATGGAGTTTAGCCTCATACTCTGCATATATACATATGGATGAGGCACTGTTGCCATATCTGTGGAGATGTCGTTAAGAGCATTTTTTGCCTTGACAAAGTACAAAATCGACTTCGCAATCTAGTAGCAGTATGATATATTCTCTCTTCTACAGATCCTTTCTAACAGAAAAGATTTTGCTAATCTCCGTGCATGAACTGAGCTCCAATCTCTAGCACATCACTGTAAGTGATTCAATATAAGTACTTAAAGAGCTTTCCTTTCTTTCTCCTTGTGAATGGCATCAAAAGGAGTTTCGGTAAACACCGATATAAGAGGTAGTTATGTATGGAAATTGTGTTTAATAATTTGAAAAAAAAAGTGATTTAAAAAATATCGGATTATATCTATATTATCATATAACTTAGTTTATTTGTCTGTTCGTTCCACTTTTTCTCAGAAACTACTGGATGAAATTTTATATGAACCTTTGCTATGATAAAGTACAACAAACTAAATATAATAGTCGTTGGATGCACAGTTATGGATTAATAGGGATTAGTATTTAATGCAAAAACATGCATAAATTTTAACATATTTAACCATTAATTTGGCATAAAGCACTCATTTTAAGTCAACGGGCTATAACTTTTAATGCTAGATTTTCCGCTATAGAACTCTTTAATTTATGATAAGCGATAAAACCTGAAGTCATAATCAAAGAAAAACGGTTTTATGGCAAAATATGTTCGTTTGTTTGTTGTTCATTTTTAGGGTGCCTTGAAACCATTTGATTGAATAACATGAAGCGTAACTTTAGTTCATCACATTATTCTTGGATTCGGTATTAAATAACCCTTAAAATGATGGATGTCTTCTAAAATAAAATAACCAAATCAATGAAAAATTATTAAAAAGTGTTATTATCAATGAAAAATTATTAAAATGTGTTATTATCAATGAAAAATTATTAAAAAGTGTTATTATCAATGAAAAATTATTAAAATGTGTTATTAATGAAAAATTATTAAAAAGTGTTATTATCAATGAAAAATTATTAAAAAGTGTTATAATCGATGAAAGAAAAAGTGTTATAATCAATGGAAAAAATAACTGCTCCAGAGAGTGTCTCGCTCTTGGCGGAATCCTCTTCTTGTTAAAATACTAAATTGTCCTAAGATGAAGTGCTGTTGCCATTTCTGGGGAGGAACTCCTAAGAGCACCCTCCCCTGCCTGGACAGGATCCAGAACTGCCTTCAAAATCTTGTGACCTTTTTGCCTTTCTACTTCCTGGTGGAGACGCCACGAGTCTATATCTACTCTATCATTACGTTTAAGGTAGGTGCTCGATGGAGCTTCAATTCATGGTCCCTCCTGTAAAACCTTCGTAATAAAAAATACTCGTCTAACTACAACCGCTGTCAACAATTTCCCTCACTCTCTATCTGTACTTAAAACTAAATGACAATTTCATGAGCAAAGTTTCTTGCCTAGATTTGTCCATCTGTAGAAAACATTACCAAGGTGCTATTTCCTAGCTGACTATAACATGGTCGTTTTCAAATCTAATGTAAATAAGATCTTGTTGATCCTTCCTCTTATATAATTAAGACCTACCCAAATTCCAACTTTATCAATCATCACGGTGTTGGCTCACCGTGTACTGAACACTTTTTAACCCTTATTCTACAGTGGTCTCCGGGCCTTGATAAGCGATGATCTACAAGTACAAAAACAAAGAGCAAACAAACCAACATAAAACAAGAAAGTAAACTCAAGAGTCTATTTTAATTCTGTGAATATTTGCAGGTATTGAACATTTTAAGAAATGAAAGTGAATGTTAAAATCGCCTACTTGTTGCTGGAGTGGAGTGAAAGATGTGTCCCGTGATTGACTACTTTGTCAAAAGGATCAATATAAACCAAGTCGCTAGCAAATCAATATTTGTTTCGGGTTGAAAAGACGATCGATAAAACTTCCTTGGTTCAGATAATTCAATATAATGTCGGACCCTGCTGTTTTTCGTGTGGTAAATTTATAGACTTAAATAAACACTGAGATGGATTGCACTATGTGCCAGTTAATATGCAACTAACCATCCAATACTTAGAGATTACAGTTTAGATCAGACTCTATGGTTACGTATTACAAATGAGTCGCTTACTTATAAAATCATAATCACGTTGATACACCGGTTCTTACTAAATCACTGAAGTTAAGCAAAGTTACATCTGGTCAGTACCAGAGGGGTGACCAATTTGGAAATACGAGATATGTGATCGATTTGGGAATTCCAGGCACTGTATACATGGAGATGTAAATGCCTCCCTGCAAGTTGCAAAAATCTAACGTCGGCATCTCCCCTCACGGGGTTATACATGTGACTGGAGACCAGTTGTAAATGTCATACCCTCATTAACCTTCCTCCTTCAGACTAAGCTGGTTAAACCTAGTGCCGAAGTAAAAAAAAAAGGCTAAAATGCACTTAAGAATAGAGATTAATTGGATAGATACATTGCTAGTTGAATGATAATGAATATTATGAGAGGATTTAAAAAGTCCATATATAAGAACAACAGTTGATCCAGAAGAAAACAATCCGTCTTCCTTTTGTCAGAAATATCACTCATGGAATTTTAGAATTATCAGGATAGAAAAAGGAACGCCACTCATTTCTAATCCTTTAATCTAAGATTGAAATGGTAATTTTGTAACGTGTTATAACGTATTGTAACATGTATCATGGTTAACCAGAGAAAATAATAGGAAATGTAAGGAATTGATAAAAAAATTTTTAATAGCTGAATATACAATATGAGCATGATGAGAAGCAGAAAGAATCGCAATGAATGCATTTTTTTTTTTCATTCTATAAACGAGCAGAGCTACTCAGCGTTGCCCGGAGGCATTGATAACACAAGATAGCAGTTTAAAAAGTATGTGCAGCCTCTTCTATCTCTTTACCTATCCCTTTTGGTGGATCTCTCCGACTCTCTCTCTCTCTCTCTCCCCCCGGACTCTCACTCTCTCTCTCTCTCATACTCTAGCTCTCTTGTTTTTTCCTACTAGCTCTCTCTTTTTTCTGCCGTCCTTCTGACTCACTCTCTATTTCTCTCTCTTTTTGTTTCTCTCTGTGTCTGTCTGTCTGTCTGTCTCTCTCACTCTCACTCTCTCTCTCTCTCTCTCTCTCTCTCTCTCTCTCTCTCTCTCTCTCTCTCTCTCTCTCTAAAAAAAAAATAGACCAATATAATAAAAAGAAAGCTAATTCACTGATTGGGTTAATTGTAATATTTCTTTTGAAACAACTAAATGAAAAAAAAAACCTTATTACTCCCACATCACTAAATTAATTTGTAGAAAGATTGATTACGTAAGCTAATAACAAAAACGTTTTATCTAAAATAAAATAAATATAATAGAGACAAATAAACTAAATTCTTATTCAATTCTAAAGCAACATTGACTAAAATTATTAATACAGGTTGAAGGATGGGAGTAGCAGTTTCTGGGGGTCCTCCATTTTGTTGGGCAATGCGAAGACACGAACTCCGGTAGTATTTAACAACAACAGCAGCAGCAGCAGCAGCAGCAACAACAGAAACAACAACAACAACAACAACAACAATAATAATGATAATAATAATAATAATAATAATAGCAGACCGCAGGGTGAAGAGTGGAAAAAAAGAAACAAATGTGCAAAACTTTACAGAGGACTAAAAGGAATATGAAACATGAAGAAAATCAATATAATAGCAATAATTGTAGGAGCACTAGGTACAGTCCCAAAGAGCTTAAAACGAGAAGAGAGTAAGAAAAATCGGAATTGAAGGGTACGCTGGGGTTTTACAGCATGCAGTGACGTTGAAAACAGTTGAAATCTTAAGAAAAACCCTTGAATACGGAAACTAACCCACATGAGCTACAAACGCTAACCGGCCATATGGAAACAGCAATATTAGTAAAAAAAAAAAAATAGCAGAACACCCCATGGAACCAAGAAAACTGAAATCACAAAATTGTAAGAAAACTACCTCCCCCCCAATTGTTAATGTCGGCACAGACTGGTGCCAAACCAAATAGTCATGAATGGTAAAAGAGGATTAAAATATCTAAAACAGAAAGCACTAACCAGACCTCCACAAGATAAGTGCGAAAGAGGAGTGGGACCTTGGGGAGGCTTGTTATCACCCAAATTCCAAGGAAGATTAATGGCTGCTGTCAGCAAGATATTAATGATAAACGGCTGTTTTGATAATGCATAAAAATTTGCAAAGGTTATCAAGAGAGGTGGAGAGCATTGAAAATCTGGGAAGACTTCTTGTCATGTAGAATCCAGGGAACACCACCGGTTGTTGCTGTTAGTGGTGGTGGCCTTTGTGAGAACTTTTAGTGAGTTCAAATAATGAAAATAAGCTGAGTAACCATTCAATTATAAGGATTATAGCAGACGCAGAGTAGACAACGCACTTGTTCATACAGAAAAAAAAACGTAGGTGCTCATTCTTGTTCCTTTTGAGACTCGCCTGCTTAGAAGAGTATCAAAGCAAACGACTGCAAAATCAATGTAATGAACAAATGTATTATTTATATTTATAAGCAGTAATTCAGTTTCCGTTCTGTCTCCTCTTCAATCTTCCGACCACTCTGTTGTATCAATTAAGATAAAAATGAAATGCAATAAGTCCTCAGACGTACTTCTCCATCGTACAGTATATCGATACACTATGGCTGACTGGGATAGCTTCCATACATTTATATCGGATCTACCTCTGCATTCCATGTTTAAAAAGGATGTGTCCTCTATAGTATCAGACCTGATGGAATGGTTAATTGTAGGTATAAACCGTTTCATACCCTCGAAAAAGTTCCAGCAAAAACCTAACAGCAAGCCATGGTTCTCTCCAGAACGTGCTGCTGTCATTGCGTATACAAATCACTTTTTCCATTGCTTCCAATGTAATAGATTTATTGAGACTAAAGCTGCTTTCAGGACTGCCAGCAACCATTGTAAGAAAGTAATAAAGAATGCAAGACAGTTGTATGCTCAGTCTGTCAAGTCCAAAGTAGCTGAGCAGCAACTTGGTTCCCACCAGTTTGGCAAATAGCAAACAGAATCCTGAACAGAAGCATGTGCTCTATCCCAACTATCATAAATGGACCTGAGGTAATCTCGTCAGCATCAGACAAAGCCAAACTCTTTGCCAAGAACTTTGCAGCTAATTCTACCCTTTGCGATCAAGGCCACCAACCCCCAATATTTCTTCCTGTATCAGAAAACATGCCATGTGATATACAAATATCTTTATGTGATGTTGCCAAGCTAATCAAAAACCTTGATTCCAGTAAAGCAACCGCCCCTGATGTTATTCCAATTATAGTACTAAAAAAACTTCAACCAGAACTAGCGCTCATACTTACAAAACTGTTTAAACGTTGTCTTAAGGAGAATTGCTTCCCATCACCCTGGAAAATCTCATCAGTATGCCCTGTATTTAAGAATTCCGGTGATCGCTCATCTACCTTTCAGTACAAGCCAATAAGTCTCCTGTGCGTTATGACTAAGTTGCTGGAATCTGTGTTAAATAGAGAAGTAATCAACCATCTCAGCAAAAATAACCTTCTTAGTGACACACAATATAGTTTCCATTCTGCTAGATCTACAGCAGATGTGCTTACAGTTATATCCCATAGGATTAACGAATCCCTCGATGGAGGCAATCTTTTTAGGGCAATTGCTCTTGACATATCAAAGGCCTTTGATAGAGTATGGCATAAAGGTTTACTTCACAAGATCTCCAGCTATGGTATAGCTGGAAATGTCTTCTCAATTATTAAATCATTTCTCTCTGATAGGTTCATAAGAGTAGTAGTTGATTGGAAGAAATCAGAAACTCACAGTATTCATGCTGTAGTCCTTCAGGGGTCCATCCTGAGCCCAACTCTCTTCCTGATCTACATTAATGATCTTCCAAGTAACATCCTTACATCATTCATAGAGATTTATGCTGATGACACTACTATCTATGGTAGCACATCTAAGACCATAAATGACCAAGTTCTCTCTGATTCTCTCTGTTGCCAAGGCCGCTGGAAAAATTGTGGGATCCTTCTATCGATCCAGTAAATATCTCCCTGCTAATGCAATTCTCTATCTATATAAGAGCCAGGTACGTCCAAAGATGGAGTAGTGTTGCAACATTTGGACAGGAGCTGCTAGAAAGAACTTATCCTGCCTTGATAAAGTTCAAAATAGTCTTCATAGCCTCGTAGGAGATGTCCTTTCCTCTTCCCTGCAACCTCTTTCTCACAGAAGAGATGTTGGGAGTTTGTGTCTGCTTTATCATTATTTTTATGGCAAGTGCTCGACTGAGCTCTAATCTATGGTCCCTTCTCGCAAAACTTTCACAAGGCACACTCGTCTAGCTGAAAATACTATCAATAATTCCCTCATGCTTTATCTGTGCCTAAACCTAAACGTAGATTCCATGAGTACAGCTTCTTTCTTATAACTGCACGCCTGTGAAACTGTCTTCCATTTTCCTGCTTTCCAGCTGACTGCAATCTGATTTTCTTCAAGTCCAACGTAAACAAGTTCATGATTAGCCGTTCCACTTAAGTTAACACATTTACCGAATTTCCATTACTAACAATTACTATGTTGTTCAATTGACTACTGTACAGTCTTAACCCTTATCCTCCAGTGGTCTTTGGGGCTTGATAAGTGCTGATGCCTATGTAAAAAAAAAAATGCTTTATTTATTTATATATATATATATATATATATATATATTTATATATATATATATATATATGAAATTTAAAACGGAGGCGGACAGACCTAGAGGCTCGACATTTCGACCATCTTATGCGAGCTTTCATGAGGGCTCTTCGCCCGTCTTATGCGAGCTTACTCAAGAGATCTCTCTGCCTCCATTTTAAATTTCACATCCTCGGATTTTATTCATTTTAATAATCGTATATATATATATAGTCATTCACAGACATACTGTTTCACTGTATAACAGGGCATCCGTGTGACTAGACACACACCTATCCTGAGCCAGAAATCAAACTATAAGCATCTAGTTGATAGTCGTTACGTCTACTCTGTCCTATAGGATCAGCGTTCGTAAATGATATCTACAAAAATCTTTATATAAACATTTTCTATACTTTTAAAATGCTCCATTTAATTGTTTCTTTACGAACAAAGAGCTTGGCATTACGCTAAATAAGCAGCAGATGAAATCATTTAACGAAAGTACGCTACCCAATAAAAATGAAGAGTCTAAGGAAATAACAGCAGAATTTTACACTTTATTAACGATGTTGGTTGATCCCATTTTTATGATTAAATATGCGATTTGTTATCAAATGTTTAATTTTAGGAGAATTTTTTATCTGGACTAGCAAGTTAATGTAATTTCCCAAAAGTGCACATGCATGAAAAAGAAACGTATCTATTTTTTATTCCTTATATATTCATCTGCATAGCATTGTATATCGCTTTCAGAAGTTGAAGATTCTGGTCCATAATACATATTGCTGAAAGGCAGAAAAGCTTTGAGTAGCTTTAAGCAATTGTTGCAAAAATAAGACAAACAAAAAGAGAGATGATTTGGGACAAATCAATAACTCTTTAGAAATAGTTTTTATTTTTTTATTTTTTTTTTATTTTAAAGCAGAGAGGCATAAAATTTCATTCTGGTATAAAGCTGGCAAACAGGGATTTCTTGAAAGGGCCATTCAAGAAGGGAAGCCTGATTTAGGAAGAACAGTTTTATGCCGGAATCAAAAATAGACTGGATGAAAAGGAAGTTGCTTCTTGAAAAACATGCATGCCGGGAAGAATTAAAGTAAAAAATAAAGAAAAAAAAAAGTAAAAAAGAAGCAACGAAATACAGGAAAAAGCAAAAGAAATAAACACCTGAAATAATTTTTTCGATAGTAAAATAAATAAATAAAAAAAGAAGACATGGAAAATATCGACTTTATAAAAAAGTAAAAACGGGAACTTCTTTTTACACATTTTTTACTGTTGCTTTTGTTTTTCAATCTATTTGTTACTTTGTTTTTGCTGAAGGTGGAGCATCCTTACTGGATGCCAGTTATACCCCAGTTTCAGATATTCCAACCGAAAGATTGTTTTTAAGATTCTAGCCATCGCTTTAAGTGGAATTGTTTGTATCTCTTTTGCAGTTTGTTAACCGGATATGTTTGCTAGATAGTTTTTGATATTCTTTCTCCGTAAATCTGCTTGCTTCTTTAATTACTTGATTGATAGAGTCTTCCTAAGATTCCAGTTTCCTTTCATATCGTACATAAAACATTGGTATATTTCGTTATCTTCTCTTTCTCTCTCTCTCTCTCTCTCTCTCTCTCTCTCTCTCTCAGCTCTGTTTAACACAACATCTATTTGCTTCTTTCTCCTTCCTATCCCACAACACTATGTCAGGTCCAATAGTTCCGTTTTCTATGTATGTAACTGTAGAAATTGCATAATCATAGTGGATGGTGTATAATTATTTTGAACAATTCATAACGGGTTGTTGCATTGCTGCTCGTTTGTTGTTGTTGTTGTTGTTGTTGTTGTTGTTGTTGTTGTTATTATTATTATTATTATTATTATTTTTTTATTTTTTTTATTTATTTATTTTTTTTTTAATTTTCTTTCTTTGGAGATTGTAACACTGGGTATGGGGCAGCCAAACCAGCTGCTAATATTGCCTTGCTTTTTATTGAAACCAACCGAGAGCTCTTTTTAGTATCCTTGTTGTTCCCTTAAGTACAATTGTCTGGATCCCTTTGCACTTGGTTCCCCCAAGGATATTAGTTAGGTAGGACTTCAGGTTCTTTTTCATAAGTCCTGTGGCACCTATAATAACTGGTATGATTGATATCTCTCTAAGATTCCAGTTTCTTTTCATATCATACATGTGTGCGTGCAATTAGATGCTGGATAAGATTAAACAAATATCAAAATTATCATACTTAAATGAAATTAATTTTTATAAGCAACCTCTTTACTTTAAATACAATTGAAGCTGCTTTTATAACAAAATTGTGGATATCATACGAACCTACAACATCCACACTTACTTCTTCCAATCACGCTTGCATCTGATCCATGCATAGCAGTTGTGTTAGGAGCGTCATTACATATGGTAGGGAATGATGGATCCTCAATCTGACCAAACTTAACATATCAAGTCAGAGGACTTAGTGAAAGCACTACACTTGCCCACCGTGAAGGTTGTCCTGAGGAAGAATCGATTATACTAGTATAGCCATGTGGAATGTTCATCTTTTTTTTTTTTTTTTTTACACAGTGGTCACCATTTATCAAGGCCCGGAAGCCACTCAGGGATAAGGGTTATATATCTTCCTGGATAAACTGTTGCAGAAGCATGAATGCCTTCGATCCCGGAAAGGTAAATTTGGAGGGAAGTGATTAGACAAAGTAGTACAGAACGGAATTTGAAGACTGTTGTCCCACTGAACTGTAGAAAGTGAAGAATAAGCTTGCATCATATGAGAAAATGCCTGACAAGAGTAAAGTGATGCTGAATGAATTGAAGGAGAAGAAGAAGAAGAAGAAGAAGAAGAAGAAGAAGAAGAAGAAGAAGAAAAAGAAGGATAAGAATAAGAATCAGCGAAACAAATACGATAAAAGATTACTAGACCATGAACCGTTGAGTCACAATTATTATCACTATTTGTTCTACTTTGATTTCATTAATAAAAATCATGAATTGTAACAAATCTTTTAAGACATTCTTATTGCATATCTAAAAAATGGTAATCTCTTTTTACTTCTTTATTCTTCTTCTTCTTCTTCTTCTTATTATTATTATTATTATTATTATTATTATAATTATTCTCATTATTCTCATTATTATACACTAGGAGTTTTCACACAGGTTATCATCAAAGAATTCTATTTGAGAACAACCTGTGGTGTTCCATGGAGTCTGAGTCTCCCAAGATTTCTCCCAAGATTTCCCAAGTCTCCCAAGATTTTCAGTAGTCACCACCTCTTTCGATAACCTTTGCAAATTAGTTTGCATTATTACTATAGCCGTTTACTATTGATATTTTATTGGTATTGACGATTTGTCTTCATTAGAATTTGGGTGGCAATTAGCTTCCCCAAGGTCACAGTCCTCTTCATGCTCATTCAGTGGAGGTCTTTCTGTCCTCTTTGACCCTCCTGGATTATTTGGTGTAGCTCCAGTTTATGCCGACGCTACATTTGCTTTTTGGTGTGTGTGTGTGTGTGTGTGTGTGTGTGTGTGTGTGTGTGTTTTGTGTGTATCTTACACTTATATCGTTTCAGTTTTCATGATTCAATATGGCGTTTCTTTGTGTTTTACATCTGTATCATGTCTATATGCCCGGTTCATATGCATTAGTGTCCACATTCAAGGGTTTTCCTTAATATTTCAGTCATTTTCATTATTGTTATCCTTTGTATCTTCTCAGCCATCCCTCTGATTCCAATCTCGCCCATTTTTTTTTGTTAAGTTTTCGGGATTGTTCCTAGTGCTCCTACTATTAGTGATGTTATCTTAACTTCTTTCATCTTTCATATTCATTTGAGCTTTATAGACAGTTCCTCGTATTTGCTCCACTTCTCTATCTCTTTGATATTCACACTATGATCTGCTGGTCGGTGCAAACAGAGGAGTGGTATAAGAAAGGGGTCTCCAGATCCGGCTCACTAAAGTCTTTAATGTGGCTTGCGGAACTTTTATGGAAAACATAGAAATATTCAGGAAAAAAAGCTTTAAAATGGAAATGTATGAAAATAGCGTGTTTTTTTTTTCTTTTTGTTCAGAAAATGTACAAAATAATGAGGTTTTGAAGAAACAATTTCACTCAAAAAGCAGAGCTAATAAGCAAAACAGTATAAAATATGTCCACGTCATTTTTTTTTTACATTTTTTTTAGCCTACATAGCTCTAAAAAGTCAGCAATATGGGCCCTGTTCAAAATCTTTGGAGACCCCTGATATAGAGTATATGAGGATTTATTAATTTTTTAAGACGTGGTTCTCTATAGCTGTTTATAGACCGAAAGATCCTTATTCAAAGGGAATCATTTTATACTAAATAGTTCTTAGTTAGGGTAGAAAATTTTAGATCAGATAACTCTCTTCTTACACAAGAGAGATAATCTTGGATAATTTTTAATCAAGGGAGATAATCTCTAAAAATTGAGGCAACTTATGTTACCTTAAGTTACTGAATTTTTTAGATGAGGACTGATAATTTGTGTTATTTGGATTATCCAGAGTACTGTTCTCATCTTCAGTGTTATTTTCACAATCTCCGACACTCTTCTGGATGTTGATGGTTCAATCCTCATTGTGGGCAATATCAAGAATACAATTACAAATTACTTAAGACTTCTACTCAGTCATGTTAGACGGAATGAGAGCATGGTGTTTCTCTTAGAGCTTTTGACTTTTAGCTGAATATAATAACATACACACAGACAACTGCACTTCTATAATATATCACACTTTCAAATGTTGGAACAAATTCTTTCGTTTCACATCAAAAGTCGATTAAAAAAAATCACTACAATGTCGACCCACCTCCCCTGCAAAATTTTGTGCTTGTGGACTCCCAAAGAAATGAATTTTACAAAAGTAATTGTGTTCACTTCCTGTCTAATGTAATACTGAAAAAGAATATATCGGCTAGTGAGTGTGTCTTTTGTTTTTTTTACATAGGCATCACCACTTATCAAAGCCAAGAGGCCACTCGAGGATAAGGGTTAAAGAATGTACAGTAGAAATTGGACAATATAGTAATCGTTAGTAATGGAAATTCGGTAAATTATATGGAACGGCTCATCAAAAACTTGTTTACGTTAGACTTGAAGACAACCATATTGTAGTCAGCTGGAAAGCAGGAAAATGGAAGACAATTCCATAGGCGTGCAGTTCTAAGAAAAAAGCTGTGCTCATGGAATCTACGCTTAGGTTTAGGCATGGATAAAGAGTATGGTAAATTATTGATAGTGTTTTCTGCGAGACGGGTGTTGTTTGTAAAAGTTTGGCGAGGGGGGACCATAGATTGGAGCTCAGCCGAACACTTGCCATGAAAATGACGATAAAGCAGAGACAAACTCGCAACATCTCTTCTGTGAGAAAGAGGTTGCAGGGAAGAGAAAAGGACATCTCCTACGAGGCTATTTTGAACTTTATCAAGGCCGGATAAGTTCTTTCTAGCAGCTCCTGCCCAAATGTTGCAACAGTACTCCATCCGAGGACGTATCTGGCTCTTATATAAATAGATAATTGCATCAGCAGTGAGATATCTACTGGATCGCTAAAAAGAGCCCACCATTTTTCCAGTGGCCTTAGCAACGGATTTAATGTATGTGTTCCATTTAAGATCAGGAGTAAAGGTGAAGCACAGAAGCTTGTCAAAACATGAGGCCTCCCTAAGACGAGAGCCATTCATTTCAATTGATGGCAGATGGGGATCAGAGCGTTGATGATGTAAAGATAAAAGCTGGAGATCTTGTGAAGTAAACCTTTATGCCATACTCTATCAAAGGCCTTTGATATGTCAAGAGCAATTGCCCTAAAAAGATTGCCTCCATCAAGTGATTCGTTAATCCTATGGGATATAACTGTAAGCACATCTGCTGTAGATCTAGCAGAATGGAAACCATATTGTGTGTCACTAAGAAGGTTATTTTTGCTGAGATGGTTGATTACTTCTCTATTTAACACTGATTCCAGCAACTTACTCATGACACACAGGAGACTTATTGGCTTGTACTGAAAGGTAGATGAGCGATCACCTGAATTCTTAAATACAGGGCATACTGATGAGATTTTCCAGGGTGATGGGAAGCAATTCTCTTAAAGACAACGTTTAAACAGTTTTGTAAGTATGAGCGCTAGTTCTGGTTGAAGTCTTTTGAGTACTATAATTGGAATGCCGTCAGGGCCGGTTGCTTTACTGGAATCAAGGTTTTTGATTAGCTTGGCAACATCACGTAAAGATATTTGTATATCAAATAGCGTGTTTTCTGATACAGGGGGAAATATTGGAGGTTGGCGGCCTTGGTCGCAAAGTGTAGAATTAGCTGCAAAGTTCTTGGCAAAGAGTTTGGCAGCTCCAATTATGATAGTTGTGATAGAACACACGCTTCTGTTCAGGATTCTTGTGTCTTGTGCAGTTTCTTACTTTTTAGATGAACAAACACACACACTAGCAAATAAATACCTAGGCTAGTTATTTAATAAAGGATAGACACATTTGAACTAATATTTTTTAAGCATCTCCAATTTATTTGAATTATTATTTTTCAGTAAATCGCAAGAATTTCTAAAATAATTTCTGTTCTTGAATATTTTCCATTCTTCCAAAATGCATTTTCCAAATTATTTCCACAATTTAGGTATCTTTTTGCAGACCTTTCTTTGAAACTTGACCATAAATTCTCAATCGGATTCAAATTTTAAAAGATCTTTATAAAATCACATTGGTTCCTTTGTTTTGCATCCATTCTTTATTTTTATTTGTTTTGTTTTTTCTGTATTTCTTGTTCTTGTCCGATTGAATCCTTCTTTCTATTCAAGTCTTTGATTAACGGACAGTTCAGGACTTTGTCAATAAGCTCAATCTATTTATTGGAGTATAGATTTCCTGATATAACATTTCTTAGTTCACCAACGTTCATACGGTCTCATATCATCACACTAGCTGGCCATCTGACACAATTAAGATAAGCTTTTGTTTTGACAAATTTTGATTTCCCTCACACCTTTGTGTGAAAATATCCGGATATCTTCTATTTTGGAATAAGACTTCTTTTTATATGCAACGAATTCTAGTTTTTTAGAAATAATTTTTATTTTTTTAACATATTCAGAATTATCTTTATTTCTAGGAACAAAACAAGATCAAACTATCGACAAAATGGATCTCTAGTTTGTAATAGTGATTTTAAATTTTTTCTTTTGGTCGGGTAATATTAAGTTTTCTGAGTAAAATGGTCTCATCCCTGAACATTTCCAGCAAAATTGTCTGTGACGTAGTCATTACATATCAACACTCGAGACCCACACGTTGTATGCAGACAGTCACAAGGAAGCAAAGACTAAGAAAGAATGCAACTTGTTTTTTCTTCAGTTGAGACAACAGACATTCATTTACAGGAACTTTCAGAATAACGCTTTGTCTCGTGTTCAAAAGTCTTCTCCTAACCCAATGTGCTTAACAGGATTCTGCTGTGTCGAACACATGGTACTCTGTCTTTGTCTGGCTATGTTTAGAACGCGTATTTACCTGTCACTCACAGGCCAGGTGTGTCACACATCTAGTTCTGCCCTTCTTGGGCCATGTATTTCTTTTTTTTTATATAATCTTTTTCTTTCTTTTTTTCCTTGCTGTGAGGTCACCTCGCACACGACGCAGTCATTTGCATACATTGACTGTCATACAGCTGCTGCGGCTGCCATACATACGTCCGCATTCTGTTACAATGTGAATTAACTGAGAATCAAGATATGCTGTAGCAAAAAAATAAGAAACATTGAATTGAAGGTAAAAGATGGTAGTTGGAGATATTTATTTTGTAGTAGTTTGACTGCATCTGTATACATCTGACTGGGCTTTCTACAATTTATATATACTTTATTTGACATCAACACAAGAATATGAGACAGAATGGTTCGGTCGGAATGTATTAGAGAAAAAGGAATCGAGTCCAAGGTTTTTTTAGTATCACGTCTCAGCTATCATGACAAGAGACAAGTAAGGAAATATACATCTGTTCATGCTGGGCACTTCAACTGTAACTGTTTATAATAGGCCTGAATGCAGGCTAAAGTGTTCTAATCACGCATGTATCCCTACGCGAATCTAAATACGCCTATGTTAGCCAACCGAACCTTGTATCATTCATTAGGCTAGTGATTACATGCTATTACAAAGGAAAATCTATCTTAATCACATGAAGGCTACAAGCTAATCCTGATTGTATTGTTAAACCTGATCTTTCTTTCATCAGACATCCATCTCCCTGAAAATTTCTAGACGATAAAAGGCGGAGTTGAATCAAGCAGCTAAGGTGTTCTGATAAAAACACTGACCTCCATCCCCTTACTGGTTAAGACTTAGAAAGGTCAAAGGTAATGATCTGCAAAGCAAAAAAAAAACCTGTGTAGTTTAAATGTTAGAATCTTTTTTCTTTTTTTACAAGGGGTCGTCACTTATCAAGGCCCAAAGATCACTCGTGGGATGAGAGTTAAATAATATAATGTAGTAGTATAGTAATCGTTAATGCTATAATTTGGGTGCAATTTGATTATTTAAGAGGACGGTTCAACAAGAACTTAATTACATTAGACTTGAAGGCTATCAAACTGTATTCGGCCAGGAAGCAGGCTAATGGAACAGTGCTCTACAGGTGGGCAGTTGTGAAATTTCTGATGCGGTTGTTGAATTTCTTGAGAGGCGATGTATTGTATTGACATGTGTTGTGTCCAAGAAACTCATTGTACAGGTAAATTATCTAGAATGGTTGTGGAAAATAATGCACAATATAAGTTGTATATTGGATAAACAATAAAAAATGTATTTTATTGGATAGATAGAGAAAGTGATTAAAATTAAACGTATAAGTGAGTAGTTCATACTGATAATGTTGATAATTAGTGAGGAAATTTTCGCAGCAATATCTATTGATGCACCACAATTTGACTTGAGTGACGGCATGGGAAATGTATTTCATGGCAGGCTTATTGCAGTAATTAGTAAGGTTGAAGTACTTGTGGCTTGAGATTTTTAATAGTCATCTTGGAAAGACTCCTGGTGATTTTGACAGTGGGCATGAAGAAAATAGATATGATGATAAGATAATTAAAAAGAGAAAGAATTTCAGAATTTGGTCTTGCAACGGATGTAATGGTTGGAAACACCCCTTTGAGGACAAAGAAAAGCCATCTTGTTATGAATTTGGTACAGCGAATACTCAAGTAGATTATTATCAGGTTAGAAAAAAATGAAGTTCTTAAATGATGTGAAAGCAACACCTGGTGAAAAAATTCTAACACAACACAAACAGGTTACGTTGATGAATTCTTGAGATGAGGATACGTTATTTGTATTATTCGGATTCTTCAGACTACTGGTTTCATCCTAAGTGTCATTTTTACAACGTCTCGTTTGATGTGAGTACTTTAAGTACTGCACCACGGAGTCTTGCTGTGGCACAGTGGTTAGAGTACTTGGAAAAAACTCAGTTGTTAAAAGTGACCTTCTTCTGAATGTTGAACGTCTTTTGTTTTTTGTTTTTTTACATGGAGAGCACCAGTAATCAGGGCCCGGAAGCCACTTGGGGATAAGGGTTATTGTGTGTACAGTAATCAATGGGATAGTATCATAGTAATCGTTAGTATTGGAGATTTGATAAAGTGTCTTACTTAAGGGGGCGGTTCATCAGGAATTTGTTTATGTTGGACTTGAAGACACGCATGTTGTAGTCAGGTGGGAAACAGGCAAACAGAAGAGAGTTCCACAGGCGTGCACTTCTAAGAAAGAAGCTTTGTTCATGGCATCTATGTTTTGATTTAGGCACAGATAAAGAGTGGGCAAAATTACTGACAGTGGTTTCAGCTAGACGGATGTTTTTCATGAAAGATTGGCGAGGGGGAACCAGAGAGTGGAGCTCAGACGAGCACTTGCCATGGAAATAAAGTTCAGTTCTCAGTGTTGGCAACTGAAAATACAATTGCGAATTATTTAGGACTTCTGTCCAGTCAAGGCTGATAGAACGAGAGCATGCTACTCTTGTGAATTAAATAAAGGGTTTCGTTCTAATTTTTGTGTAAATTAACGAGTTTGTTGGAAAAAATTCCTGAGTTTGACAAGATACACCTGAAGAAGGTCGGTGGTTACCTCGACCAAAACATCATAAAACAAACACTCAAGATTGAGAACAGTAATCTGAAGAACCCAAATAATATGGACAAGTAGGTTATTTGCAAATTTACACTGAATAAAGCTCATGGGATAAACAGAAAGTTTCTACACAGAAGGAAGGTGTTGCGGTTGGGTGGAGAATATGGGAAATGCAGGTTTAGACATAAAGTGATGTAGAATTCAGATCCACTACAGGATATGTGGAAGAACAATGTAAGATGTTGAAGAATACACTATTGGATGTAACAGACCAAACTTGTAGTTGGACGAAATGGCTTTTAAGGCATAAAGCGACATGGCGCTGGAATGAAAAAGTGGGGCAGTGTATCAAGGAAAAGTAGAAATGAAGGAGTCAGTTGATAAAAGTTTTAGCGAATAAGATTGTGTATCTGGAAGCAAAGAGGACACTACATAAAGGAGGTTAAGAAAGCCAGATTTTTATATATACTATAAAGGCATGACAAAAAAAGATAACTAAACAGATGGAAAAGACAAATATGGATATTGTTGATAATGTTTTTGAGTTATGTTATGAATCGGACATATAATTATCTCTAGTGACCTCAGATGTAATCAAATAAATATGCTGACTTTTTCTTTCGATAACTTAAAATTTTTTAATTTCCCACTCTTCAAGTGTAATGTATTGATTTTATTTTTGATAACAGTAATAATGAAATATGTAAATATGATCAAATAAATTGTGTAGGAGTTATAAATGTTTTTGTTTTTTTCTGATATGATATATAATTAAGGTACGGTTCAAATGGCGGTGGTTTGCAATCCCACGACTTAATAATAGTAGTTGTTAGTATTGCTTTTTTCTATAAGTATTTCTAATATCATAATGTCTTAAAATATTTTTCTTTACAAAAAGATAATGGAGGGTTAGAACCAGATGAGTATGACAGTAGGGATGTTTGGATATGCTACTATGAGAACAATATTTGAATTTCGAGTGTCTATGAAACCGTGAAAATCTAGGAGTTGCAAAATCAGTATCCGGTTCAGCTATGAGAATTGAGAAAGAAATATTTAGTGAAACTGTAAACAAGATCAAGAAAGGTAAGGTTGCCAGACTCTCAGACTTGACGTTAGATAGGTGTGGTTGAAAGCCAATTTCTAAAAACTTTCCAACATATGCCAGCATATAAAACGGACGTTAAATGATGATGATGATGATGATGATGATGATGATGACGACGACGACGATGATGATTGTGCAGCTCAGGTTTTTGTTGAGTTTGCCTGTTTTACAGCATGCCAGTTACTTTTGGAGTCAAACAAAACACAATACCTACCGCTTATCATTAATTGTCAGAGATTTGAGTATTTGCTCAGCGTCTACATCTTATATAAAATCACTATATCTTATATAAAATCACTACATCTTATATAAAATCACTACATCTTATATAAAATCACTACATCTTATATAAAATCACTACATCTTATATAAAATCACTACATCTTATATAAAATCACTATATCTTATATAAAATCACTACATCTTATATAAAATCACTACATCTTATATAAAATCACTATATCTTATATAAAATCACTATATCTTATATAAAATCACTACATCTTATATAAAATCACTACATCTTATATAAAATCACTACATCTTATATAAAATCACTATATCTTATATAAAATCACTACATCTTATATAAAATCACTACATCTTATATAAAATCACTACATCTTATATAAAATCACTATATCTTATATAAAATCACTACATCTTATATAAAATCACTACATCTTATATAAAATCACTATATCTTAACCCTGTGTATCGCTTTATTGCAGGCTAATATTGTTTTTTAGTTTTGAAATTGCTATGACACACAGAGAAATAAAATTTGGTGTAACACTGGAAGAGCATAACAAGATGCCTTATTTGCCTGATTTTTGTGGAATTCAAACAAATATTTTGAAAGTTATGCTAATTATTCTATTTTTCTGGTAATTTTAAGTGTGTATCATTCTATTGCAAATGCCTAAAAATGTATGTTTTCGGTAACAAAACAATATTATAACTTCATATTTCCATTTATATGAAATAAAGGACATATCCAGTAACAATTAACCAAAAACAAGAACGTATTTCACATCATTTTGTTCAAAGAAATATTTATTTATCAACATAACTCCCACGCTTCAAAATCACTTTGAATAGCCTCTTGTCAACCCTGGAATCTATGCGGAATTGCAAATGGAACCCTTTATTTAATTCATGAGGTAGTTTACTTTGGTTTCATAACTCATGACTGGATAAAAATCTTAATTATATTTTTAGTATCAACCGAACTGAGGATTGAACCTTAAACCTTCAGAGGACTGTCACTTAGAACCGACTTTGAAAATCCGACTAGATAAATTTATTTATTTGTTTATTTATTTATTACGGACTGTTATCCTCATCATATAGTTGTTGTTTTCACGACGTTTCGGCCAACTATTCCTCTGGCCTTTGTGATGTGGTTAACCACGGCGGGATAGGAACTCCGAATCTCTCAACTGCATCCTCAACGAAACGGTGTGAAAATAATAACTGAAAGATGAGGATAATAGTCCGTAATAAATAAATAAATAATACAAATGATATATCTCAAGAATTCCAATTAATTAAATAAGATAAATGTATATTTTGTATTATTTCAATTATCCAGACTACTGTGCTCATCTTGGATTGCATTCTCCCAAAGTTTCAGTCGATGTAATCTCCAACCTTCTTAAGATGCATCTTGTTAATATCTAGCAAAGAATTTCGAGCGGAAGCCTTTATTTAATTCATGAGGTTATCTTGTTCTTGTTCCGTCAGCCATAACTCGTTAGAATAATATGAATTCTCAACCTCATCTAAAAAATTGTGACTTATAATTTATTAGGCCAACATGTTATGAAAAAATTTAGGATGCCTCTGGAACTCTGCTGAGAGAGGTTGAATGGGTTCCCATCAGTTCTCTTTTGTTTGGCAGTTGGTTGGATGGAGTGAGAGATAGTTAGCATCGGCTCTGAGTATTGACACAAAACATTGTGAGTGGTTGCACTTGAAGGCAATTCCTATTCCCCTCCACTCCACTACGATAAAAACTTCTTTCTTTAAATAAGACTTCTATTTATTAATAAGCGTTGTGTTTACTAATCAGATTAGTATTTACTATAAAAACTTCTATTTGTGAACAAGACGTTTTTATTTGTCCATCAGACATCTTCCATTTTGTTTTCAATTCTTTTTCTCCTCTCTATCTTCTGCCTATCTTCTTTTATTCTCTTATTTATTTAATCTTCTTTTCTTTTCTTTTTATTTTTTCTTTCCTCGTTTGTTTATTTTATTTTTTCGATTTGACATTTCCTTTTCATAGAATGTTATCATTTAAACGTTATAAAACAAAATGAGAGTTACAATACTAAAGGGAGGTAACTCACCTGACAAAAAAAAATTTAAGAAAAAAAAAAACTATTTTAATCAAAGTAAATCCTTCTCAATCTAACCTAACATACTTGACTACGACCTCCAACACGAACAACCCCCCCCCCTATCCTACATTACTTTGGTAGACCCCCATATACAAAAAAAAGTTTTAAATAAAACAAACTTGAGAATAACAACAAAAGAAGATTATTTTTTATTTAACAAAAATAGGAAGTCTATCTATTGTTTTTCAAATGTTACCTATTCTAACAAAAAAAGATATCTACAAAAAGAGGAAAACAAATTGCTTTTGATTTTCTGTAGGTTCTAAGGACAGTTTAATCTCATGACATTTTGATGTTTTCTTATAAACCAAAATAAAAATCGAAAGAACTCTCCACACAAAAAAGGAGGGAAAAAAAGCCCAATTTGACACAATAAATGGAAAAGAAACAAAAAATCATCCATCATGGCTACAGTTCTTTTGACAGCATAATGTATGTTTAAAGATTGTTATATATTTAAGAAATACATCATTTGACCGTTCTTCTCTTACTATATCTGGCTGTACATACACACATGCATACGTACGTATGCATATGACTATTAAAAAAAACTCTATAACAATAATATAATCAACATAATAAAATTAATATTTCAGATTTATCAATCATTAATTTTATTGTGTTAATGTAATTACATGTTCAATAAGGGTTTTATATAAAGCATCTGTCCTTCTTGACTTGCTAACCTACAAAAGCAAAGAAAGACACAAGGTCAGTTCTTAATGTGGAAAACATCCAGCTTCGCGAAAAAGTCAAACTCTGGACTGGAACAAAAATAAAAATTGCCTAAGTCTAGAAGGATTTCTCCTCTATTGACCGGGAACAGAATAGACTAAGTGTAGCATCAGAACAAATACTACACTTTGTAATATTTATTTGCAAAAAAAAAAAAAAATAAATAATAAATAAAATTACATTTTTGACAAATCAGACAAAAGGCCATTCAAAAATAAAAAGAAGTGGACGTATTTCGTTATTCTTTGTCACTTTACCTAAGAAGTGTCTATAATAATCTTGGCTTGAATCATCAATCCCCATAATACCACATTCACCTCAGTGGTCGTTCTATTTAAAATTCCAATTTTAATTAAAAAATTTTATTAAAAATAAATAAATTAAAAAAAAACTAGGAAGAATCATACAGCACCTCAAATGGTCACCTATATAAGTACTGTTGCTTAACTTCTGGATCTATTGATTTTTACAAGGCTGCCACTGCTTAACAAGGCCCGATGACGATTTGAAGATAAGGATTATTGAGTGCTAGATGGTCAGTGAGAATTCCGTAATGATCATTAGTGGTAGAAATTAAGTAGGATTTGATTATTTAAGAGGACGGCTCAACAAGAACTTGTTTATATTAGACTTCAAAGCTACCAAGTTTTAATTAGATGAGAAGTAGACCCGTCATATAGAAACCCACAGGTAGGCAGTTCAAGGAAAGACACTTTCTTTATTACAAGAAGTTGTCCCAATGTGATTATAGTCGAAAATAGAATGTCCCATGAAAATGGCACAAATATATCACATATCTTGTTTGGGGGCTCACTAGACTTTGCAGCGTTTACCTTCTAACTCTATAGGCAAATTCAGCACTAAGAATAATAGTGTTATGTATGAATTACAGTAAAAAAAAGAGTTCATATATTCAAGGTTTACGTCATAAAACCTCAAATCCCTGCTTCATATGGGATCTTTAGTCATAGCCAAATACCTAAATCCACAAGTAAATGATATTTGGCATCTGCACAGATATTTTTTAAGCCATTCTTTTTCTGAGACTTTGATGGATTTCTTTTACAAGAACACAGTTCAACACAGCAACATTTATTTGCCAAATAAGCAACAATCTATACAGGGAAGCTGACCGGGTCATTGAACCCAACTTGTAATTATCATATACTAGCCTAAAAGCAATCATTTTGAACCGCTTTTAGTCTACAAGATCGTTTTATGCCAAATTTATTGCTATTCTAACCACTTATTTCTGAAAGTGAATCGTAGTTTGTTTAAAGCATTGCTGGTAAACAGGTACATATGCGTTTGTTAAAAATTAAAAAAATTAGTCACTACCAAAATTTCAGCTATGTAACACGTCAGGTAAGATCTTGAGAAATAGAATAAGGTAAGAAGAAATCTGTAACACCAACTTTAACTATGGTGAATAAAAGCGGTTGGGGGGGACACAAACTTAGACTACAGGTGACCCTGTAGGACACCTTTCTTCAGTGTCACCTGGAAAAGGACATTAACAGTGAAATAAATATGATGTGTATACATAAAACATATTTATACAAAACTAAGAGCCCTTTGAACTCATTATTTAGTGTATAACGTGCCTTTCATTTTTCTTACATTTGATCCCCCATTTTACTTGGTGATTCCTGTCAAATTTGATGGAATTTGGGCCCTATCACATTTTAAATGTACTTAGCAATTACAATAGAGACTATTTCAATCAAGACCCAGTAAACCTTTTTCACTGCAAATATTGTTTTGACACCAACTCATCCCCAAAATATATGTCCAAATAAATAACCCCTAAAACTGGCGAAGAACATTTGATTCTTGGTAAAAATTTTAGTGCTTCATGTTTTATATATCTTCATTTATATTATTCATTTATTCATGGCGTTAAGTTTGTTTGTTTTGTTTTAGTGCATATCTATCCATTTTCGGGTTCACTTATTTTGATAAAAGCTTTTTACACTTCAATTGCTTTATATGTTCAAATATCTGTTTATGGTGTTTAGTTTGGTTGTTTTGTATAGAAATTTTGTTTTTGTTTCTGGCTTTGCAGAACATGATTAAGTTTTGGAAAGGGACACTCAATAACCCTTATCCTCGAATGGCCTCCGGACCTTGATAAGTGGTGATTCCTATGTAAAAAAAAAGAAAAAAAAGGAAACAAACAATAACATTAATGTTTGATTCATAAGTCAGTATCTGCTGACATCCTCATCTGGTCAATCTATTTATTTATAGTTTTTTTTTTATGCGTGAATGCACAAAACCCCTAATACAAGACTAATAAATACAAAAGGCACATAATAATTAAACAACACCTCTCTTTTATAACAAAACCACGAAAAGGTTTATTTCGCATTAAGGAGGACAGTGTCCAAGGCGAAAGAAAAGAAAAAGGAACAAAAATTTTCGATGTTCTACCGTCTGGAAGCAGAAAAATTGAAATGCCCCCAGACTGTCCAGTGGAAGTCTTCAGTGGATAGTCGCAGCTTGGGGGGGGGGGAGCGGGTCCAGTGGACAGGGAGCGAGAGGTGAGAGGTCTGTGTTCTTTGGTGGTCAGGGCTCCTCTGCTGGCTGTTTGATCGTTCGAGACAGGAGTAAATAGTCCATTAAGGAACACATAGGATTAATATGCACTGGTCAGTATGTGGACAAAACAGTCAGCAAGAGAGCATTAATCCACGAGAAAATAGTCTGTTATGTTAACTGCCACATGTTATATATTAGCCTGGGTTCCTGGCGTTGCTCGGGTATTTTTAAGTGTGTGTTGAACAACAAAAAAAAAAAAGTTGTAGTAGGCAGGCAAGCTCGAACCCGCGACGTGGAGGCGGAAAAGAAAGTGGAGGTGTGTGTAAGGGTGTTGGTTGAGCAAAAAAAAAAAAAAATTGGTAATAGGCAGGAAGACTCGAACCCATACCGCGAAGGAGGAACAGAAAGTGAAAAAAAAAACAAAAAAAAAACGTGACGCGTTAACTGTTGCGGCCAATCGCCACACCGGAAGTGATGTAGGTTCAAATTAAGGCTAGCCTCTCGAAAAGAGGCGATGACTGTTGAAAAAGCGACACCTCCCTGTAGAAAAGTACCCAGTTGAGGGTGAAGGAAATAATGTTTTGGGCGAATTTTTCGATTTTTGTTCTCCGAAAGGGTCAAGCTTCAAAATGATACCGATCTCGTGAAAATCCGTCGCCTTTCTGGAAAGTTTTTGCGAGATATACAAACATACATACATACATACATACGTACATACATACATACATACATGATGATTGCAACGTCTTGTCAGACGAGTGCCACTCCCTCAGACATTTAAAATCCATGAGCCCAAATGCCTGAGGGAGTATCTATACGAAGATGATGTTTCAGAGTCTTAGCTTTGTACGACAGCTAAGTCTCTCTCTCGGTTCAAAATACGTACATACATACATACATACATACATACATGATGATTGCAACGTCTTGTCAGACGAGTGCCACTCCCTCAGACATTTAAAATCCATGAGCCCAAATGCCTGAGGGAGTATCTATACGAAGATGATGTTTCAGAGTCTTAGCTTTGTACGACAGCTAAGTCTCTCTCTCGGTTCAAAATGTTGAGATCCAGCAACAAGCAAGAGCAAGACAGCCAGCAACAAATTAAACTGCAGACCAGCGTAATGCGGGTAATGGTCTCCCGCTTTATGGTTTTTTAAATCAGAGATTTGCTTCTCCTAGAAAGGTTGCCTTCACCACGGCTTACGGGAGCCCTCTCCACCCCAATACACATATACACACACACAAATACACACGGTGCTAGTTGGTCGTTGACCCAGAAAAAGAGTTCATTCGCCCTTTGTACATACATACATACATACATACATACATACATACATACATACATACATACATACGTACGTACATACATTCATACATACATTTAAACAGACAGGTGAGATTTATATTATAGCTGGATTTTAATTTTTTGTAAGGAGACATAGAAGTGGTGCAAAACATGTTCTGTTTGGGGAATTGATTTTACCTGTCCTAGGACGGGCATTTTTCTACTTTATTTATAATTCCTTTTATTTTTTGTAGACGAAAGTTCTGATATCCGCGGTGAGTGACCACATCTAAAACTAGAACGTTATCAAACTGCATATCATCAAAATATACAATTTCTTTTTATATAAATGATCAAATTAAGATGTCTAACCAGTAATTAAATTATCCTTTTACACTTATTTCTTTCTTTACGTGTAACCAGACTTTTAGATATACTTTTTTATATATGTCTCTTTTTCGTTATTACTATTGAGTGTTTTTTTTAAATGATTAATTTTCAATGCATTAAGAATATTATGTACGGCCAAGAGAAACACGAAAGAGATAGAAATAGAGATATGAGAGAGTGTGTGGGGGGGGTTAAATTGGAGAGTAAGGAAGCGGAGAAGTATAGTAGAGTAAGTAAAGAAAAATTGGTTGCAGCTAAGAAGATCAAGGAAGCAATAAATACAGAGATATGAGGGAGGGTGAGAAAGAAAGAGAGAAAGAGAGATAAAAACAGAGAGGGGTATATAGGAGGACTCAGATAGAGAGAAGGGAGAAGAGAGAGGATGCAGTTAAGAAAGATGGAAGAGAAGAGGTGAACGGGAGATAAGAAAAGAAAGGGAAAGGACGAAGGCTGTTGTGCGACGAACGTAAAAGACAGACAAGGAAAAAAGATAGTTAGAGGAAGAGAAAGAGATAGTTGGTTGGTTGTTGTTGTTTTACGGCATATCAACCCTTTTCAGGTTATTTAATGCCGAATCCAGTGATTTTAAAGAACAAATTTTTAATAGAATATATTTGTTCTTTTTCCAAGTCGGTTTCTATCTAAACCATAGTTGGGACCCTTACACGTGCTACCACTCCGGATCAGAGTGGACCTGGGAGCAATGGCAATTAAGAGGTGGCTCCACACTCCCCCAAATCCACAAGTTGGGGCCTCAGCATCGGATATAATTTAAGGTCATATTCAGAACCGAAAGAGATAGAAAAATACAGATAAAGGTACGTCTAGAGGAAGAAAGGAGGGGAAATGCAGTTGGTAAAGAAAGATAACTACATTAATTAAAAACGAAGATAGAGAAAAGAAATTATAGGAGAATAAAGACGTTGCGAATCTATCTCTGCTCTATCGTTATTTTCAGAATAAGCTCTCGACTGAGCTTCTATCTATAGTATACTCCAGTAAAACGTTCACAAAACACTCGTCTACCAACAACCACTGTCAACGATTTCTCCTACTTTTTACCTGTGCCTAAAAGTAAACGAAAATTTCATCAGCAAAGTCGCTTTCTTAAAACTGTTCGTTTTTGGTATACACTACAGTGGGGATGCTTTCCGGCTGACTGTAACATGGTCGTTTTCAAGTCCAACATAAACAAGTTCTTGTTGCGCCGTCCTTTTAAATAATTAAACCCTACCTAAGTTCCACAATTACCGATCATCACGATGTTGTCTCACCGGTCACCCGACACTCATTGACCCTTATCCTTGAATGACATTTGGACCTTGATAAGCGCTGACACCCCTTTGTAAAAAATATAAACTCTAATAATTAAAGGAAGAAAGAAAGACAGAAAGAAATAAACGCAGAAAAGAAGGAAAAGTAGAAAGCTGTTGTACGACGATAGGAGTTAAGGAAAGAAATAAACAAAAAAAAAAAAATGACGTAGAAAGAGAACGAAAGAGGGAGAGAGGGTAGGTAAGAGTAGATGTGGTTAAGAGAAAAAGAAAGGAAAGTTATAGGCGAATAGAGTAATTCAATAATTACAAGAAACCTTCTCAAGCACCAATAACTATGGCTAATATACATTACTTGAAAGTACTTCTTTCAAACTCCTTTGAGAGCATTGCCAGGGCCGCTGCGAGAAAGACTCTCTCTCTCTCTCTCTCTCTCTCTATCTCTCTCTCTCTCTCTCTCTCTCTACCGTGATAGAAAGTTACTTACGCCTGAAAGTATCCTGTACCCCTACAAGGCCACCATTCGCCAATGTATGGAGTATTGTTGTCACATTTGAGCTGGTGCACCTGTTACTAGTCTCTCGCTCCTGGACAGGGTTCAAAAGAGAGTCGACCACCTGATAGGTCCTGGACTGTCATCCAAGCTTCAACCACTGTCCCATCGACGAAATGTTGCATCCCTCTGACTGTTTTACAAGTATTTTAATGGTGGATGCTCTGACGAACTACAAGCCCTTGTACCCTCTTAATGTAAATACCCCGACAAACACGACAAGCAGCCGAGTTCCATCCTTACACAGTAGAAATTCCTAGATGTAAGAAGGCCTTCTACTATGATAGTTTCTTCCCCAGAACTTCTAGCCTCTGGAATTCCATTCCGGGTTCATGTTATCCAAACTGTACTGACATGCAGAAATTCAAGTGTAATGTGAACAGACATCTTGCTACTCGACTCTCTGCATAGTATCCCTGCAATAACTGTCCCTGATAGTAGCCCCCGACATCAAAGTGGCACTGTGTCTTGTTTAGGGTGAAAATAGAATTTAAAAAAAAACAAGTGAGCATGCATGGTCCCTCGTGAGTGCACAGTGAACGAGGCATAAAAAAATGACTAAGTTCAGCATTCCCCCCCATCCCCAAAAGTCCGCAGGAGACGCCAAATCCTGGTGAAAATAAAGAAACGATGTAGTTTTAGGCCTTAACATATGTAAATTTGAGTTCTGCACCATGCATAAAATGAAATGACTAAGTCCATCATTTGCTCCCCACCATTTAGCCCCAAAAGTCCCTAAGACCTTAACATATTTAAATTTGTGTTCAGCACCATGCAAAACTGCTAAGTAGATATACACAGACAATTTTGGAGAAATATGATAAAATAGTCCCAAAAATGGAGTGCTTTTATTAGCCCTAAAATAGCCCTTGGGGCACACACAAAAGTTATCACGAAGTATAGACAAAAAAAAATATATAGTAATCAGTTAATTACAACTTTTCAGAAAGTGTTATAAAAATCCAAGGCATCAATTTTTTTTTAATAAGCACAAAAGTGTCAATTTTAGCCATTTTAACACGAAAGGCACCTCTGAGGGGGGGGGGGCAGTCGAAGTTTTCCTGGAAAATCCGTTCTGTTACTTTTTTACTCATATCATGTTCAATGTTTGCACTAAATTTTAAAAAATTCAAAGGCGAGAAAAGTGCACACAGACGAACGGACGAACGGACAAGGGTGAATTTACAGGTCCATCCTCCTTTTGTCGGGAAACCAAAAAAAAAAAAAAAATAGAGAAAGATGGAGAGAAAATATAACTAAAAAGTACGTATTTATTCACGTGTGTGTGTGTGTGTATGTATGTGTGTGTGTGTGTGTGTGTGTGTGTGTGTGTGTGTGTGTGTGTGTGTGTGTGTGTGTGGTTGTATTGATTCGTTTGACGACATATCAATCCTTTTCGGGTTCAGTTATTTTGATAAAATGTTTTAAGGGGAGATAATACAGTTAAGAAAGATGGAAATAGAAAAAAGCTGTCCAACGACTAAACCAAAGAAAGAAAAAGATAGACAAAGAGAAAATACGGGTAAGGGATATGCAAAAAGAAAGAAAGAGAAGGGTGAGAGAGAGATAAGAGAGAAAAAAGAAAGAAGGAAAGACGAAAGCTGTTGTGCGACTAAGATAACTACAGAAAAAGATGGAAAAAAAAAGATGTCGAGAAAGTGAGAAAGAGAGAACTAGTGGAGGGAAGATGTAGTTCACAAAGAAAGACAATCTACGGGAATTAAAAACAAAGATAAGAGCAGCACTTATCGTCGAGTAGCTTTTGGGCCTTGATAAGCGGTGACACCCCTAGTAAAAAAAAAGAAAGATAAACCGTAGTTAATAAAATAAAGAAACAAACAAACAAACAAAGAAAAGAAGAAAGAAAAATGAAAAGAAGAGAAAAAAGCTATTGTAGGACTAAGATAATCAAGAAAAGAAACCGATAAAAAAAGATAAAAATGTGACGTAGACACAAAAAGGAAGAGGGAGATAGGTGAGTTATATTAGAGGTGGTTAAGAGAGAAAGAATCGAAAGTGATAGGTAAGGAGAATAGAGAGAGGTGGAGAGAAAAATACAGTTAAGAAAGAAAGTAAGATAGCATAATAAAGAAATTACATTGATGGAAGACGATATTGATTGTTAACGTTGAAGGTGCCGTCAAATATAAGTAAATTAAACTAATTTAAGCGCCTGAAGACGTTCGTCTCGCAAAACAATTATGCAGACTTTTTCAAATTCTTTTTTTTTTGTTACATTTTTATTTATTCATTTTTATTAGTTTTCGTCTTTTCAAAAAATCCAATTCAAATTTAATTTTGGTAAAAAAAAAAAAAAAAAAAAAAAAGAATGTATTTCTAGAAATGGCGGCAACGGATGAGAAAATGAAAACGAATGTGACAAACCAACAAATAAAAATTTAAAAAAATAATAAAAAAAAAAAAGTTTGGCAATGAAATTTTAAAATGAAGATGAAAGGAGCTAAAAAGAAGGTGGTATTTTTTTTAGCTTTTTATGTTTTGTTTCCATTTAATTATGTTTCTTTATTTACTAGTGGGACCCCTGGAAACTTCACAGTTATATGCTTCATCTGTTGTATATCGGTATTTATTTATTTAGCATTTTTTACTCTTTTTCAACCGAAACAAGGAATATTCTCACATAAGAGAATACTATCATGTCTCATAGGGGGTTGTGGGGAGTTGAGCAGCGAAATGTCTCTTCACATTATATTTAAACTTCTGCAAGTTAGTACAGTAAAGGCAGCTGGAAACTAGGAGGGAATTCCAACGTTTAGCACCTAGAGAGAAGAAACTATTAGTGGAAAGCTTTCTAGAATCTAGAAGCATCAACAGTGAAGGGGTGGGATATTGCTGTTTGTCGAGTTTGTTGGGGACATGTATGTTGAATTTATCAGAGCATATCCCATCAAAGTACTATAACAGATGTGTGGATGCAACATTGCGTCAATGGGACAGAGGTTTGTGCTTGTGTTATATATAGGTTTCATTATTATCAAGTCTTATTATTATTATTCTTTTTGTTGTTGTTATTGTTCGTTGTTAGGAAGTCTTATTAAAAGTGAGTCTTAGAGTCTTAGAGAGTCTTATTAAGGGGTATGTTGCGTTCTGTGTTCGTGTTATGAAGAGATTCATATATATAAAATGTTCATACTTAGAAGTGTAGTGAGGAGACAGTGTTGAGACAGTCTTAGTGTTCCCATTGTAGATATGAGATGTAGAGACATTGTATGTGAAGACATTTTAAAACACAGGATATATAAGACATATAATGACAATTTCACTTTACCTTTTGGTAGAATTACAACACAAAGACGACGTTTATAAAAACACATGACGCATTTATTTCCATGGATCGGTCGGTGGTTTTCTTAGTCAGGAATTCAAAGTTTTACATTCTATGTTTCAAAGTTGACCGTCTCGCTTCCAGACGTTCGACTGTCCATCTCTGGACTCCAGACTGTCGTATGTCGTCCTCAGACTCTCTCTGCTTAACTCTCAAGTTTCTAACTATATCGAGAACTTTCCATTTTCCATGACGTCATACACATGTTAAAACATGTGTCTTCTTTCACGTGTTCTGGAAATGCGTGTCCAATACATTTTCCTTTGTTTACAAAAGGAATTTTAACCTATATTTCCAGTAACCTATATTTCCAATATGTTAAAAAATGTTTATTAAATTATCCTATAGTTGCATTCCTCATTCAATTTCATAACAGAATTGACAAATGCACATTCCTTTTCTTAAAACTATTTTATCTCTAAGCTAAACAATGGTTTGTTTTTATATTCCATTTTCTAATTCTCTCTCGCAATCTATTTCTAATCCTAAATTACGAAGTTCGAATTTCGTCTATTCTATTTCATTTTCTGGTAACCTCGGTGTGCCAAGTTCGAATCCAATTCGTTCCAGAAACACATTTTTATATAACACATTCTTGACCTTGTGTTTAACCTTCTATAAGAGGTACAAAGGTTCTCACTCTTATAAAGGGCTCAAAAAACAGTCTCAAATTTTATAGGCTCTGCACTGTCAGCCAAGTGTTACATCCCCTTTTCATGTAAGTATAAAAATAGAGAGATTTAGTTAAAATGAAAATGAAATAGAATAGACGAAATTGTCGAGGGTGTTTACGTCGTGGGGGCACAAGTGCTTGCAGTTCGTCAGAGCATTCACCATATATATATATATATATATATATATATATATATATATATATATATATATACTTTCGAATGGATGGTCACATTCAATGCTGCCAAGACTAAACTTGTTTCCTTCAAAAATTACAAGAAACCTTCTCTACCACCAATAGCAATGACCAAGGACTTTTTATTACATTGAAAGCATTGTCAGGACCGCTGCAAGGAAGGTAGGCTCTCTCTACCATGCTAGAAAACTACTAACATTCGAAAGTATATATATATATATATATATATATATATATATATATATATATATATATATCACCTTACAGATGCTAAACTTCTGACTGACCAAGAATATGGATTTAGGCAAGCCCGTTCCACAACAGCCACCCTAACTGTAATCTCTGAACGTATATACTATTTACTGGACAAAGCAGGGGAGGATAGAGTCATAGCTCTAGATATATCTAAGGCTTTTGACAGGGTATGGCATGAGCGTCTCCTGAGGAAAATTAGATCATACGGTATCACTGGAAGAATACTTAACATAATTAAATCCTTCTTAGATAAGAGAAAAATCCAGGTTGTCCTCGACGGTCGTACATCTAAACAATATGAGATAAATGCGAGAGCGCCTCAAGGGTTTATCCTTGGACCTCTATTATTTTTAATATTCATAAATAGTCTCCCCGACAATGAGATGGGTATATATACTGATGACACCACACTCTATAACAGGCATGACAGGAAAACAAATGAACACATATCTAAGGAAATGGCAGAATCACTAGAGGATGATCACCAATCTGTAGTGGAATGGGGACAAAAATGGATGATCACATTCAATGCTACCAAGACTAAACTTGTTTCCTTCAATTCCTACAAAAAACCTTCTCTACCACCTATAGCAATGGCCAATGATTCTTTATCTGAAAGTACATCTTTTAAACTCCTTGGCCTAATGTTCACAGGAAACATGAGTTGGAACAATTACATTGAGAGCATTGCCAGGACCGCTGCGAAGAAGGTAGGCTCTCTCTACCATGCTAGAAAACTACTAACACCTGAAAGTATCCTGTACCTCTATAAGGCCACCATTCGCCCATGTATGGAGTATTGTTGTTATATTTGAGCTGGTACATCTGCTACTAGTCTCTCGCTCCTAGACAAGGTTCAAAAGAGAGTCACCAATCGGATAGGTCCTGAACTGACATCTAAGCTTCAGCCTCAGTCCCATCGACGAAATGTTGCATCCCTCTGTCTGTTCTACAAGTATTTTAATGGTGAATGCTCTGACGAACTGCAAGCACTTGTGCCCCCACGACGTAAACACCCTCGACAAACCCGACAGGCAGCTAAATTCCACCCCAACGCAATAGAGATCCCTAGATGTAAAAGAGCTTTCTACTCAAGTAGTTTCTTTGCCAGAATTGCTAGACTTTGGAATTCCATTCCAGGTCCCTACTTTCCCAACTATACTGACATGCAGAAGTTAAAGTGTTTTCATCCAATATTTTTTAAAGTCATCCTCTCTTTTCGATTGTCTAGCCTTAAATTAAACATAAACCACTTCTGGTTTGGCGGTGGTCGTAACAGCAAAGACGTCCGTTTTTTTTCCTGTTCTTTTTCTCCTTCATGGTATGGGTTCGAGCCTACCTTCCTACTGCCACTTTTTCTTTGCTCAACAAACACATGCAAACACCCGAGCAACGCCGCGCTGAAATGCTAGTCTAGATATCTATGAAAGTGAAAGCGTCTGTGTGTGTGTGTGTGTGTATGTCTGTCTGTCTGTCTGTTTACATTTCCCTCCAAAATAACTCTGTCAATTTTCAGTCTACAGACTCGAAATTTGATATACACGGTAGTGAGATTCTAAAATTTCAAGTGTTTAGACCCAAAATTGGTAGAGGAGTTCGGTAAAGTTCGTTGAACTTTGACCCCTTAACAGCCAAATTTCTGGCGGAACACGGATTGCAAAGATTTTTCCAAATCTCACTAGCCTGTATATCAAATTTCGAGTCTGTAGATTGAAAATTGACAGAGTTATTGCGTAGTGAAATGTACACAGACAGACAGACAGACACACACACACACACTTTATATATATATATATATATATATATATATATATATATATATATATATATATATATATATAATAAATTCCACAGCCAAACAATGTCACAACCCACAAAAGCCACGAAAGCATTTCGTTGATTGTCATGGCTCTTGTGGGCTGTGACGTTGTTTGGCTGTGGAATTTATTATATATAATCTCCCATATTCTCAAAATCATATATATATATATATATATATATATATATATATATATATATATATATATATATATATATATAGTGTATCACAAAACTGAGTACACCTCTCACATTTCTTCAAATATTTAAGTATATCTTTTCATGGGGCAACACTGAAAAAATGATTTTTTGACACAATGAAAAGTCGTCTATCAGCAACAAACATAACAGACTTTGTTTAAAATATCTAATTTACTCTCCTGGGTATGGAGTTTACCAGAGCTTCATATGTAGCCACCAGAGCTAACAGATGTTTGAGACTTGGCCACCTCCATATTCTGCTTGAGGATGCCCCAAAGATGTTCTATTGGGTTCAAGTCTGGAGACATGCTTGGCCAGTCCATCACCTTTACCCTCAGCCTCTTCAGTAAAGCGGTGGTTGCCTTGTGTGTTTTGGGTCATTGTCATGCTGGAACACTTCTCAGCGACCCAGTTTCTGGAGGGAGGGGATCATGCTCTGCTGCAGTATTTGACGATACTTGTTGGAGCATTTTTCCCTCAATGAAATGTAACTCTCCAATACCTGCAGCACTCATGCAGCCCCAGATCATGACATTCCTACCACCATGCTTGACTTTAGACATGACACACTTATCTTTGTACTCATCACCTGGTCACTGCCACACATGCTTAAGGCCATCAGAACAAACAAATTAAATTTCGTCTCATCAAATCATAGAGTATGGTTTCAGACTTTGTTAACATGTCTTCAGCAAACTGCTTTTGGGCTTTCTTGTGTATGGCCTTCAGAAGAGGCTTCCTCCTGGGGTGACAGCCATGCACACCAATTTGATATAGTGTGTGGCATATGGTCTGAACAGTAACAGGCTGAGCCCCAACCTCTTTAATCTCTGCAGCAATGATAACAGCACTCCTATGCCGATTTTTCAAAGAAAGCATTTGGATGTGATTCTCAGCACGTGCGCTCAGCTTCTTTGGATGACCTAACTGAGGCCTGTTCTGAGTGGACCCTGCTCTTTTAAAATGCTGGATGATCTTAGCCACTGTGCTGTAGCTCAGTTTCGAGGTGTTAGCAATCTTCTTGTAGTCGTAGCCATCTTCATGTAGTGCAACAATACGTTTTATAAGATCCTCAGAGTTCTTTGCCATGTTGTGCCATGTAAGAACTTTCAGTGACTGGTGTGAGAGCTATACTACAAATTTGAATACACCTGCATGTATGAACACATGGCACGGTTAGACTAATGAGTCGCATAACATTTTGGAGGGGAAAAAAGCAGTACTCAATTTAGACATTTAGGGATGTAGTTTTTTAGGATTGTACTTACTTTTTAGGGGTGTAGTTTCTTAGGGGTGCACTCACTTTTGTTGTCAGGGATTTAACTTTTAGTGGCTATATTTTGAGTTATTTTGAGGGAAAAATAAATAAACTTTGTTATATATGCTGCTGACAGACTACTTTTCATTGCGTCAAAAAATTATTTTTTCGGTGTTGTCCCATGAAGAGATAGACTTAATATTTGAAGAAATGTGAGGAGTGTACTCATCTCATTTTTGTGATACACTATATATATATATATATATATATATATATATATATAGAGAGAGAGAGAGAGAGAGAGAGAGATATGGATATAGTGTAAAATTTTGTTGAAAATTCAAAGACTCACGTTTTCTTTTTTATAACCTTCGTTTATTTATATGTATATATGTGTGAAGAATTTCCTGACTAGATAGTTTTATAAAACATTATAATAACATTGGACGCAGTGCCATTATTAATTGTTTAGGTTTTTTTACCATATATTATTAAAGAAGAAAAATTTTACAAAGAAAGGAAACCAAAATACACTTTTAAAATATTTTTTCTCCTTAGCTCTAATTCAATGTTTAAACACCTAAATAAGACAAAATGTGGTAAATAGGTGGTGGGATAGAAAAAAATTATTATTTTCCTTTCACATTTCTATTTTATCAATCAATACAATATGATTGTTTATCGTTTTAACGGTTACTGCGGAGGATGACTACGTAGGGCATACCATTCAGCGTTCGAAGGTTAGAGTTTCCCAACTTGCACTCCCCACCTCGATAGGTAGGCACAAAAAAAATGTCCAACACCCGGGCGTGTAGAGGCTCATGTCGGCCATTGGTGAACATTTATTGCAGAGCCAGATTTTAATTGAAAGATACACGGATGAAACTTTCTCTATCTTACATAGAGCAAGCTTGAAAATTCACTTTAAAAAAAAAGTGTATTTTGGTTTCCTTTCTATGTAAAATTTTTCTTATTTAATAATATCTGGTTAAAAAACTCAACAATTAATAATGGCACTGTGCCTAGTATTATTCAAATGTTATATATATATATATATATATATATATATATATATATATATATATATATATATATATTAGTGATGGGACGATTCTAAAATTTTTCCCGATTCTGATACAATTACTGCTTTTGTGCTAAATTGCCGATTCTGATACAATTACCAATTCCGATTCCGATTTCGATTCTTTATAAGTCTCTAATTATTTAACTATAAGATAGTTATTTTCTTTGATCTTCGTAAAAAACACATGTTCAATATGTAGATATTTTACTAAGCATCAAAATACACTTGTGTAGGATGATCTATCGATTTAAGCTTTATGCGTAATTTAAAATCAATAAATATTTATTATTTTATCATTGTTACCAGCAATGGAAGAGCTTGGTTTAAACAAAATCACATTAAAAAATACAGTTAAAAGAATACACGCCTGTCTCTCAGTCCTTTCTACTTTTTCTCAGAAACTACTGGACGGATATAGCTTAAATGTTGTACAGATCTTTGTTATGATAAGGCAAAACGAACTAAGTATTATGGTATCCTTTTGTTGCAGAGTTAGAGATTAATAGGCGATTAGTCACTACAATATTATGGCGATTAGTCACTACAATATTACAGTTACTCTCACTTTTTTCTCGGAAACTATTAAGCCGATCTGGCTGAAATTTTCTACGAATCTTTGCTATGATAAGGTGCAGGGAACTAAGTTTTATGGTATCCATTTGATCGATAGTTAGGGATTAAGCAAGATTAATAGGGATTAGTCACTGCTATATCACATATACTCTATGAGTTTTCTCAGAAACTACTAGGCTGATTCGCCTAACATTTTGTAAGGTCATTTGTTATTATAAATTGCAGCGAACTAAGTACTATAGTTTGCGTTCAATGCACATTTAGTAGAAATTAATAGGGATTAATAGGGATTATTATAAATGCATAAATGAACACAGATTTAACCATATTCAACAATCAATTTGACATAGAGAACTCATTCTAAATCAACAGGCTATAACTTTTACCCATTTTTAACGGTTAAAAATCTAGTGTATTAATATTTTTACACTTCTAAAATGATTTTTTTAGCAGAGGATTGTAATATTTCGTTTTTGTTTGTGTAGACTTGTGTAAGAGTACCTGTACCGGAAAGTAATATGTTGTTTTGTTTGGCATTCTATTTATGCTGTAAACAGGAACTCCGGGATAAAATCTTTCGATTCTGACAAATTCCATTAGCACAGGAAGGTCTTTTGAGCATTAACAGCAATTCGACCGGGAAAACATGTCTGTTTGAAAGTCAGGAATCTTTTGTTGGCAGCACTAATTCGAATCAGAAAACAACTTAACCTGAATTGTGAGGATCAATAATTTGTAATGAAGTACGATAGGCAAATTATTGGCAACTCGTAAAAGTTAGATAAATAATTTTTTAAATAAATTTCTTTTTGATAATCTGAAAATTATTATTTGTGTTTCATCGATAAAAAAAAATGTCAAGAAATTAAAAACTGCCTCAGTCAGAAATCAAACTCTCCATTTATCGGTGTTGATTAAAATGAACGCCTATACGATCACAACCATACTTCTGACCAATCAGCGCAACCCTCTTATATTATTCAATACATTCTGGCTGATTTTGTGACTCGCTGATTAAACGTTCGTTTTTGTTTGCTATTCTTGCAATGTTAAATATAAAACTAGTTTATGGTATGGTAGCTCTCTTCAGTATTGACAGACTATTGATACTTACTGCAAGGGTGCTTGTGCATGGACTTTTTGTGATAAAAGTTGTGCAATCTCTAATCGCATTTCTCCTGTGTCGGCGTTGTTAAATACCAGTGGGAAGTGGAGGTTTAGGACGACTGGAAATAATGATGAGATAAGCAAAGGGCACATGCAAAATTTCCAAATGGTCACGCATCTGGTACTAGCCAGGCTCAACGCTGCTTAACTTCGGTGATCTGACAAGAATCGGTGTATCAACGTGATTATCCCGTACACTTGTGTATACCCTCTTGAAAAATAACAACAAAAAACATGCTTCGCCCGTGTTTGTATTAATCTTCATCTAAAGTTATAAAATAGCGTCAGTGATTTAAATAATAATAAATAATTATTTTCACTTATGATGACATAATAAAGAACAGTATAAATTGATGACTTTTACTTTAGAGTAAAGGATTCTTTTACGCATTCATTTCAGGAAGCGGGTGTTGTCTGACTTGCTACTTGCTTCCTCACTTCTCACAACATTTGAAATAGTCTCGTCTGGGAGCTAGAAAAAAGTATTTTTCTAATTTTTGTGTAACGGGACGGATTTATATTTATTCATATATAAATAAATATACATTAGTCTTCATTATAGTAATGAGGAGAGATGCTTAATAAATAATGTTTATTCTTTAATAAATTTCCATTAATTTCTTTCACAATACAATTTTCTAGCATATATCTTATCTTCTATAATATAAATCTCACCTGTCTGTTTAAATGTATGTATGTATGTATGTATGTATATCTGCCTAAAACTTTCGACAGAGGCGACGGATTTTCGCACGATCGGTATCATTTTGAAGCTCGACATCTCGGGCGACAAATATGGAAAAATATCCTAAAAACATTAATTCCTTCACCCTCAACTGCGCACTTTTCTATTGGAAGGGGTCGCTTTTTTCGCCGATATTTTTTAAAGTCATCTGATCTTTCAATAAATAGCCTTAATTTAAACCATCGTCACTTCCGGTTTGGCGATTGACAAAAAGGCAAAGACGTCACGTTTTTTTTCACATTCTATTCTTCCTTCTCACTTTGCGGTACGGGTTCGACTATGCCTGCCTACTACCAATTTTTTTTTTTCCTCAAGAAACACATCCAAACACGTGGGCAACGCCGGGAATCCAGGCTACTCTATATAAATCTCAATCGTCGGTTTGTGTGTATATACAGGGTAACCCAAAATAAACTGGCCCCGTATACACTTTATGTGATACCTTCATTATTTATTCCCCGATTGCCCTTATTTTACAGGACATGGCAGAATCAATGACCGTGAATACACCAAGACCCCAGTGGGAGCTGGGACAAAGAATACACTGTGTTAAATTTTACTACAAGATAGGCTCGTTTAAGAAAACCCAGGACAGTTTCATGCGTCAGGTCGAATGTGAAAAGGCTCCATCCAAAATTCAGAACTGGGTGGATCACTTTGAGAAGTATGGGACCGTGGAGAACCTCAACGCTGCTGGAGAGAACCGTACAAGCCACTTGGGACGTCCCAAGAAGCAAAGAGCCGAGCTGGTCGAAAATGTGAGAGATTCTCTCCAGCAGAGTCTGAAATGCTCTGTGTGTAAACGAAGTCAGTCCCTCGGTATGTCCCGTGAGACTTACAGGAGAGTGCTGGGGAACGATATCAGGGCTTACCCATACAGAGTACAGACGCTGCAGACCCTTACAGACTCAGATAAGAAGCAGAGGACTCAGATAAGAAGCAGTCAAGATGCTCGAGAAGATCGAGGAGACACCAAGTTTCCTTAACCTTCCTTTGGACCTCAGATGAAGCCCACTTCCATCTTGATGGAAAGGCGAACTCCAAGACAAATGTCTTCTGGGAGTCCTCCAGACCCAATGAAGTAGCCAGCAAGCCCCTGTATGCTCCTAAGTGCACGGTGTGGGCTGCCATCTCGGCCAGAGGCATCATCGGACCAATCTTCATCAAAGAATCTGGCGCAGTGTGACAGTCACGAAGGAGCGGTATGTGGAGGTCCTCAAAACCTTCAAGAGTGAGCTCCAGACCATCTACCCAGCGCTCCTGAGCAAGTTCTGGTTCCAGCAAGACAGAGCAAGTTCTCACACCTCAAACCTGTCTCGAAATTGGCTGAAAGAGAACTTCGGAGGCTGAGTGATCAGTCTCAAAACCCCATAGCCCGAACCTACCCCCCAGATATTTTTCTTTGGGGCTATCTTAAGGACAGAGTCTATGCAGGGAAACCCAGAATCATCACGGAACTCAACGAAGCCATCAGGGAGGAGATGAGAGCCATTACCAATTTGGTCTGTAAGAACGTCATGGACAACTTCGTGCTGCGCCTCAAGAAATACATGGAGCTAAATGGAGGCCATCTAGAACATGTGCTGTAGAATGGAGAAAAAAAAGGCCAAAGACCCTTGTGTATTGATGTGATGTTTTGAATATAATAAACTAGTTATGACCAACGTTTCATTTCATTCGGACAAAACACTAAGAAACGGGGCCTAATTAGAGTTGTGGCCCGTTTTGTTTGGGTCGCCGTGTATGTATGTTTTTTTTTATGTTTGCAAAAAACTTTCGATAGATGCGATGGATCCTGACAAGATCGGTATCGTTTTTAAGCTGGGACGAATATCGAAAAATTGTCCAAAAATATTAATACCTTCACCCTCAACTGGGCACTTTTTTACAAGGAGGGGGGTCGGTTTTGCGTTGTTATTTTTGCAAGTTGGATTTTTTTTTATTGGTTGGATTGACTACACTTAATTTCAACTTCCGGTCGAGGAACGGAGACATCGGCTAAGACGTCACATTTTTAAAACTTATTTTCTCCTTCGCATTATGGGTTCGAGCCTGCTTGCCTACTACCACTTTTTTAAACACCTCTGCTTAGTGTTGTTTTGATCAACCCCTGCTACTACCACTTTATTTTTACACCCCCCCCTCGCGGTTCCTTACTACACCACCTTCACACACCTACTACTACTGTTGTTTTGATCCCCCCCCCGAGCTCTTTATTGCACCACCTAAACACCTGGGCAACATTGGGCCCCCCCACCCCGCTAGTCAATAATAAGGATTAAAAAAGTGGGAAATAGGTATATGTAGATGAGTTCAAAGTGACAATGCTACCCAATCCATTCATTTATTGCGGACAATTATCCTTATCTTCTAGTTGTTGTTTCACAACGTTTCGGCCGACTATTCCTCTGGCCTTCATCAGGTGGTTAACCGCAATGGGATAGGAACGCTGAATATCCTAACTGCATCCTCAGCAATTACTGCCTCCTTAGTTGTTGTCATCTCTTAAGTAAGACACTTTATCAAATCTCCAATACTAACGATTACTACGGGCCTTGATAAGTGGTGACCACCATGTAAAAAAAAAAGCTTTGGGTAGGATTAAAACCATTATCTACAGACAATGCTTACCTGAAACTATTCAACGTCTCTATCCACTGCGCTACAGGCCACAAAGGGTGATCAAGGTTTTTATCATAAATCCACATTTATTTGTTATCTGATCTTCCATTGTCGGGTCCGTACCGAATGGTATATTATTTAATTAATTGGTCTCTTCCTCTTTGACAGCACCCAAAAATAGTTCTAACACTAGTAGGTCCCATACTATCTCTCAAGCTCCAGCCCCTGTCTAATCTCGAAATATTGCATCCCTGTGTTTGTTTTACAAGTACTTTAATGTAATCTGTTCTGATAAACTCATGCATATATTGCAGACTAACTTGACAAGAAGCAAAATCTCACCCCTTCACTGTAGAGGTTCCTAGATGCCGGAATGTCTTCTAGTAATAGTTTCTTCCTCCAAATTTTTTTTTTTTTTTTTTACACAGAGATCACCACTTATCAAGGCCCGGAAGCCACTCAGGGATAAGGGTTATTGCAAGTACATTGCTAGACTTTGGAATTCCCTCCCTGTTTATTGATGTCTTCACTGTACCAACATGCAGAAAATTAAATGTAATGTGAACACATATCTCACTGCTGACCTATGTTACCCTGTAGACATGATCCCAAATAGTAGCTTCTTACGTCCAAGTGGCAATATGCTTTATTTGAATAAAGAGAAAAAAATATAAGATAATATTTTTAGTTTGCCTCTTACTCCTCATTTTATTGTATCCTCTTGAGAACAGCATTTGACACAAGGTTGTTTTCTAATGTGCTCTCCTAAATAGAAGCAATCTGAATAAAGATAAAAATAAAAAAAAAATGCCTTAGTCTAAAAGGATTTAGTCCAGAACAAACGAATTGTAGAACCGATATTGCACTTTACTCCTAGCCGAAAGGCCAAGGATTTATTCATCTGAAAATATTACAAGGAAAAAGTACCTTTGAAAATACACAATGGAGATATGGCACAAAGCCAAAATTTGGTGAGAACAATAGAGGTCACTGTCATCCTTTTACTCTATTCTGTAATAGAGTGAGGACGCATGGATGCAAATGCATGCGAAATGATGTCACTAGTAGGGAAAAAGAAAAACTATAAAAAAGATGATCATGTTAGAGACGTAGGTGACGTCACAGTCGTAATTAAAAGTCATGCGTGACTGGAGATTGAGGAAATAAATGTCGTCGTTACAAAAAAAAGGAGTCTAGTTATTACTTGTCTTCTGTCTCCTTTGCGACTGAGTCTACAACGTGTGGGTTCCGTGTGTAAAAGTGGGTAATGTTACATCTATGTTAGTTCCAATCACCAAAATATCACATTCACCCTATTGGCACACCTATTTAACATTATCCCCAGTGGTTTGATGCTTTTTATTTGCAAAATAAAATATATATATATACATATATATATATTTAAAAGAGTGTAGCCATCAACAATTGTGGGGTTTTTTTTAGAGGTTTTCATCAAATTTTTATTTTAAAATATTTTTATAACGTGTTTCAAGCTTAGGGTGTGCTCTCTTCAGATGTTTTCGTAAAAAGTTTTTTCTTTAAAATGGGAGTTTGAAAAGTTATTTTTACCTCTGCTGATACTAAATGTGTTTTTCAGAGTGATGTGGTCTCAGACATCCTGTCTCCAACCGTAAGTGTTCAAAGTGTTCTGTCAAAGTTAGATTCAAAGAGGGCGCTTTTGGTCAATTTGGTGAAGGTTTTTATGGTTTTTTTAGGGTTTTTTAAAAGACTTTCTTTCCCCATGTGTAGCACACACTCACACACAATCACACACGCATACATATACATACATGTACATGTACATATGCACACGCATACGCACGCAAGCACATACACACATACACACGCACATACATAGAAATATATGTAGGAGCATACATATATACATACCCACCTACACACTCACACACGTACTCACACACATCCACCACTAACATGTCAGGCACATATTGGTTTATTTTTTTTTTCAACCAAAACACGCATGCATACATGCTTTTAATCATTCAAACATAAGTACACGCACACACAAACAAGTAAGATGGAGAATAGGCAGGAGAAGATACATATACACACATATACACGCACATACACATATACATATACATACATGTATGTACATACACACTCACAAACATCCACATACTATGTAGGCACATACACATACACACACATATATGTACACACATAGAGAGACATAAGCAGGGGCTCACACATACGCGTATATCCATATCCACACGAACACATTTACCCACTCATACATATGCATACATATGTATATATGTATACACACACACACACATACAGATGCGTATATATTCATTCGAATATGGGAGGTATTAATATCAACTGACGGGAACCGATGTGTTAAACGGGATTATGCCGTCTGCATATTTTAAAATCATAATGAATTTATATGTGGGGGGGGGTCTACATTTGCCAAGCTATAATATTTTTTTTTCTGTAAAAGGAATAATTTTTCCTATTTTATTATATGTAGGTAAGATTTTGTATTTCAGATATTCTTTTAATGGAAGGAGGGGTGAATCACAGTTTTTCAGAGAGTGTTGAGCCATGCTCAAAAAACTTTCTCAGTCCAGTGACTTTTCTTGGTTTTTTAGAAAGAAACTTCACAGGGTTTAGTGAATGGGGCAGCTAATGATTTGTTTGTCGAGCAGTTCGGGTGGTCGTACATAGATATCTGCTCTAGGTACAAGTTATAGTTATTGTTTCTCATAAATTAATATTCTGTAATATACGTCATATTTTCTTATATATAAACAGAAGAAAAGTATAACTAAATAAAATGCCTGATGTGGCGATTAGTAGGATCCCCTCAAATCTATCTTGATATGAGTCACTCATTATTTGCCAAGTTATTTCAGGATCTGCAAACCAGGGAACTAGTGTGGAATAATTTAACGTGGTTGCTCCATATTAACTCCGACCTGATGTTGTGTATAAAAGTCTCGAAAAGAAACAAAGAAAAAAAGTTTGACACAAGTTATTTTTTATTGAAAGAAAGGGTATCTATTGCCGGTCGTTTCAACACGAAGCCACTGACACATATTTTCAAAAGCAACCGAATATGGTCGCATTCCTGCTTTTCCCTCTATGGGTCAATTAACATTTTTGTAGTCTGCAGCTATAACCAGCGGTTATGTGTGTAATTCGTTCAACGGTTTACAGTCATGCGGCATCTTACAAAGGTTAGGAGCATTTACAAGTTGTGCATCATTCCTAGAGTGCCTTACGTACCGACTCGGACTTCGCCCCCTCCTTTTTTCCCTTTCCTTTTCCTCTGATCTCCATGCCTATACATCCATTTATTTTTGTGACATCACGCTAGCGCAACCCACAGCTTGATCACTTGTATACGTTTAACCAGCTTCGTTCCAATAATAATAGAAAAACCTGCATGCTTTTCGTGGGCATGAATGGTATCCTCCAAGATAGGGACCATTTTGAGGTGTTGGAATAGAAAAAAAATGAAAATGGGTATTGGCATCTCGGAGGAGTTCTAATACAAAAAAAAAATGTTAAAAGTAGGTAGAGTGATAGATTTCATTTGTATCACTAGCTAAGAGAAAATATCAAAGTTTTTATTGGGGGACGGGGTGCAGTGGATCGATCGAATACTATGATTTTTTTTACAAGAACTTTTGCCTACTCTAAACTAGATACTATCACTAAGATACCACATTTGCTTTTTGGCTTTACTCCTACTTAAATGATCCCCAATCGTTTCAATGAAGATCTCTAATGGTTTCAAAGAAAGACTTACCGTGCTTAACCGAATTCATCAGCTAGTAAAAGAGTTAAGCTGACAATATATATTATCATTTTGTGCTTCTGTGAGTTGAATCATTCTATGTTTTGCTTAGTGCCAGATTGTTACTTCCAAATTGAATTTGAAGACCCTTTCAAAAGCATTGTCCTCCGAGAAGCCATTTACCAATTCCAGCCTGCGGACTTGTTGTTTTTTTGCTAGATCAAAAAAGATACACTTTTTTGTTGTTGTCGCTGGTAGTTTGCATAAACATTTTCGTTCGATATCCGTTTTTTATTGTCATTTCTTCTTGTTTGTATATTTTGTTGTATTTGTTTCCGTTTTTATTATTGTTTGTCTGCTTTTTTTCCTTGTTTCTTTATTTGTTGCAAAACACACAGAATAATAGACTTATCTTATATTTCCATATTTCATATCATTATATTTTGTTGATTCAAATATCTACTATCGTTTTTTTTCTTATATACCATTTTTGGTTTCATGTGGATATATTATTAAGATAGCGTCTAAAAATCCGGACTTATTTAAAATTACTCTCTTCAGTCTTATGGAGACTAGCAAATACAAGCTACTTCCGGTCGCATGCGTTTGTTAGCCTGGGAAGATGGTATCCTGACAAAAGAATATATACTACACTGCCCCCGAAATTGTTATCTTGACGATCAAACTATCCACCCGAAAGGAGGAGGTAATACCCAAGAGGATGGCTTCACGACTAATATTACTCTGCCCCTCGCCCTAACAAAGAGTTAATGTCTGGGGAATGGTTTCATGACTAAAGAACAGATACTACTCTATCACTAAAAACGAGCTGGTAATGCCTGGGAGGGTAGACCTATTACAACGGTACTCCACACACACACACACACACACACACACACACACACACACACAAAACAAAGGAGAAGGTAATGCCTTGGAAATATATTGTGACAGATGAATAGATATCACACTACCCCCCCCCGATCGAGAATTGAAAAATAGTACAATAGTATAATTAAGAAAAGTACTAACATAGTCTTGACATCAGAGAAACAGGTAGCTAATCTTCATTTGTAATAAATAGGGCTGTGACAACAGCATATTCTTTACATTCTTTTGACTCTCGAGTATATATCTAACACAGTTAGACTCAGCTCATCAACTGAGAACCACATATTAACAGATATATATTCAAGAGTTAACACAATGAAAAGACACAGCTCTAGTAATAAATCACTCGCTGTACGTATTTATCCGGCGTTGTCCGGGAGATTTTAAATTTTTTTTTTTTTGTGTGTTTCGTTTTATTCAGATTATGTCGTTTGTTGTTTTTACTAAATTATTTTGCTTTCTGAAATTTTGACAAAGTGAAATTTAATTCATAGGGTTTTATTTGCTTATTTAATTAGTAAATTAAACTATATTTTTTTAAAGATTATCTTCATTCATAACATCATTAAACGTAAGTTGCTTCCAAAATTTTCAATTCTCTTATACATGAGGATTTGATGAAAATTGTTAAAGCCAGATATGACCTGTCCAACAGCTTAAATCCTTTCCAATTCCATTCAAATTCCGAATGGTCACAAACTAATTCATTGCTTTTTTTTTTTCAATTATTAGCAAAAGATTGAAATAGTTAACTTATTTATGAAGGAATCTAAATTAATTTTAGTAGATTTAATTTCGAAATTAATTTATTATTTTAAAATAGGATTTTGAAAATGTATACTTTTTTTAATATATTTTATAAATTTTCGAAGTATCGCGAAGCAATTCACCCTTTTGTTTTAACTATAAAAAACGGAAGCTGTCATGTTTACGAATGAAACAAAATACATAATTAGTGTGTGTAATCTTATAATTATATAGTTAAATAATCAGTTTTATATTATACCATTAGGTTTTTATTTCAACTGAGCTGAGCATTAAAATATAGAATAGTGTACTTAAGAGAAGTAATAGTATAGTTTTGAATTCAGAAATAGAAGTTACAGTATAGTTTCAGACAGACAGACAGTGACTTTCCATTAATAATACAGGCTAATAATAGCTATAATTGTAATTGACTAATAGACGAATTGCTGCATTAGTCTACTCTAGTAAACATCCGATTTATTACTCTGTCCATTTCAGATTATTTTCCATTAGATCTGGGGCGGAACCACATTCTTTTACGCTACTTTACGTGCATTTGAGTATTGATTTTTTGTCAGTTGAGACCTCAATTATTAACTTACCAATCACTTCATAAAACAAAACAAAACAAACTGAAATGAGTCAAAATCTGTTCTTACTTTGTACCATATTTTAATGCCGGTACACGGGTCCTGCAAGTTACATAAAAGACTAATTATGAGGTATCTAAAATAAGTTTACAGACTTTTTTCGTATGGGCACTTTTATTAAACTCTAGTCCCCTTCGAAGTGATCTCCTCCAGCTGCAAAACACTTGCCCCATTCACACAAATTCTGGAAGGCTCCCTGGAAGTCCTCTTGTGTGAGCGTGTCAATGACTCTGACCACAGCCTCTTTCATCTCCTCAATTGTCTCATAATGACAGCCTCTAAGGTTTTCCTTGAGCTTGGACTATAACCAAATATCACAGAGAGCAAGGTTCGGACTATAGAAAAAGCAAGGAACTGTCTTGGTGCCCATCTTGGTAAAATAGTCTATCATAAAGGACGGAGTTGTGGACTGGTGCATTGTCCTGGTGGAAATGTCACTGACCCGATTTAAAGAGTGCTGGCCTCTTCTGACGGGAAATCTTCCTGAACTCCCTTAAAACCTCAACATAGTATTCTTTGTTGACTTTCCAGTAGAAACCCAAGTGCATGCAGATCATGCCTGTGCTGTTAAAAAAAAAAAAGAACATCATAAGTTTTGGGGTGGATTTGCTCTGTCAAGTCTTGTTGGATCTGGGAGAGTCAGCATATTTCCACTGGGAACTCTGTTTCTTGGTCTCTAGATATAGCAGTAGCAGTAGATCATATCCATAAATCCAGCTTTAATCACAGATCACCAGAGCATCAAGGACTGCGGGATCTGAATTAATCATCTTGACCATCTACCTGCTATTATGATAACATTTTTCTTTCTCATCTTCTCTGAGCACATGTAGGACAAACTTCATTCAAACTGTGCACTTAATGCTTTCATAGACACATGATTTTCCTTATCCATGAAATTCTTAAAATCATATTTGGTGCCCTGACTTTCTTACTCCTCCCACACCTCTCATCATCCCTCAGAGACTCCCTGCCTTTCTTGAATCTCTTATGCCCCTCAATTCATGGATTATTCCATGCATTTCTGCAGCATTTTTCTAAGTACAAAACAGAATGTTGTTGCATATCGTTCTTTTAAAGTGTCCTCACGTCCAGACTGCATTTTTGAAATTCACCAGCTGTGGCAATTAAGCTTTAGTAGGGTGCATTCCAATTCCTGCTCGAGCTGCCCATTTGAACCTTAAATCATAAAAATTGGTTTGTAATCTCATAAGAGGTATAGCAATAACATACTGAATTCTGAAGTGTCTACGACAATTTTAAATGCCTGTACAAAAAATTCTGGAAAATTATTGAAGGCATCTCGTACCTTAAATAAGTTGCAAAAATTTAGACAACATTCAAATGCTGCGTGAATAATTGTGTATTTGCGTTTTCGATAAGTAAGCTAAATGATTTATGGTTTTATATTAGAAAATAAATTAAAAGTTAGGAAAAATTATAATACAATACATAAAAATAATTTTTTGCTTGGTTAAACGAATTCGAAATAGACATTGTGAAAGTTTTTTTTTCGTGATCGAAAATACGAACCCCGAAGAGCGACTGATATTAATGTGCATGTCGAACTGTTCCGCTATTCTGTTAAACTAAGCACGAAAGAAGAGCGTTTGTTAATTTAACTTTTAAGTCTAATATGTAGTAAACGACCGCATTCAAGAAAACGATTTTTTTGGTGGCCTGTGGTTATGTATAGCTATGATTTCTGGTTTTGTGGGAAAACATAATTTAATGAGAGTGAAATATTTGCCACGATCCCTGTGTGATTAGGTATTTGAGAGAGTAAGTTAAGGAGGATAAATTGTAATATTTATTAAACGGTAACGAAATGTACGTATTCTTGCATGAAAACATGCTGCAGTATTTTCTCTGAGTGTAAAAGATTTGCATAGGAATTGCACCGTTGTTTTCCTATAGTGTCGAAAGTGATACAGAAGAATTTATTAATATAGAGAAAAAAAATAATGAGACATTCAATGCTTACCATAAAAGATTATCATCCATTCCTAACATACAATGTCGACAAAAAGTCGACGGTGATGCTGGTATACGGCAAGAGTTATTTTGACTGGGAAAAACACAGAGTGTGTTATGAATTAGTGTAAATGGAACTCTTCTAACTTCGAATAACAGAAAAGGTATCATGCCAGTCATTTTAAAACCTCTTGGTCAGAGGTTAAAGAAATGCGATACTTTTGTTCAGAAATATCGCATTGAAGAGACAAGCCAGTGTGACATCTAAACGACAGTTAACCTTGCGCTCATGCATCATATTGTATTTTTTTTATTCATTATTCAAGATACTTGTTTGTCTTGATCGGGAAAAACTGTTGCTCAGCAATATCAGCTCTCTCACACACACACACACACGCACACACACACATATATATATATATATATTTGTGTGTGTGTCTGTGTCCATGTTTGTGTACGCACGTGTGCATCTGTGTACGCACATATATGTAAGCAAAATGTAGATTGCTTAAAGCATTGCTGCTAAACATATATGCAAATTTATAAGAAGGCTGTTAGAAATATAGAATACTGGAGTATTAAAGTGACGTGACCTATAGATAAAACGAACAAAGGTATTAAGTTTATAAATCTTCGTATATCAACATTTTTTTTCAAAATCATAATTTTTAATTTACGCATTCTTTTAGTTTTGCTTGCCTTATGAAAAAAATGTGCTTATTTCCGAAATTATCAAATGCATGTTAGATTGAACAGTAAGTCTATATTTACTGATGCATATAAGTGCATTGCCTACAGCCTTCTTGCACACACACACACACATACACATACAAATATATATATATATATATATATATATATATATAAGAACAAGTAGTTTATAAAACATGTTAAAAAACACTTTGAAAAAGAGTTTAAAACGTATTTAATTTTAAAAAGGAAGCACAAAATAAGTGGAAAGCCCTTAATATATATATATTAAAGAGTGAAATATCCGATAGAGTAAGATACAGTTAATCAACCGAGAACAACATTACTCTATATAACAGAATATAAGATATCAAGGGATACACAGTGGAGAGTCAAAACAATGAAAAGAATATGCTGTTGTCCTAGCCCTAATGATAACTGATGAATATAACAAGGTTAGAAACAGTGCTCAATAAAATAGGAGCAAAATATTTTTATTATTATAAACCCATTTACATGGTCACAACACTAGACATGCTAATGTTTCGGACATTAAAACCATAAGTCCTCGTCAGACAACTCAATAAATAGTTGCTTCCAACAGAAGAAACCAGTCCTCCCAAAATCTTAGAAAATATTAAAGCAAAACTTACAGACAGGTGATAGATAAAAACGAGATATATCAAAGCATAAAGATTTGGTTAAGTAGCTTTTCTTTTAATGTTTACTAATAACGTAATCTAGCGTTGTCCGGCTAAGGAAATAGATTTAAAAGCATTGTCTTTCTCATTCAACAATTCTTCAGTCAGATCAGTTTTTTTTAGCATATCCTTCCTTCCAACTGATTCTCGCTCTCTCTCGTTTTCGCTCGCATTTATGTGCAAACTTCTCCCTGTTTGAGGCGAATACAAGTACAAAGAAAGTTGCCACACTCACCATTAAGTTTCACAATGTGTAACATCCAGTCATCATGGTGCGGCATTTAAACAGGGAATGCAGCTGACTGAGAGAGAGAGAGGCAAACAATCTATCTAATTGTTGGAGAGAAAAGAGATTGATTTAAATTGTTTCCCTCTTTTTTACAACACATATATTGAAATAATATTATGGATAATATCTATATGGAATCTAGAAAATGAATTCAAATAAGTAACCGATGTAGTAAAAAAAAAAAGAACAACAAATTAATCTTAATAAAAAAAAATCATGAACGTAAACAAACATTTTTTTTTCACTCCTAAATCTTACTTGATCAGTCAAAACTTCTACACAGTGATCTAATGTATGTGATTGTATTCCATATTATATTTCGAGGAAAAAACTCGTTATCAAATACTAGATGTTTCAAATCTCTTGAAATCTGTGTCGACCGATATATATATATATATATATATATATATATATATATATATATATATATATATATAGGAACAAAAAATTAATAAAACATGTTAAAAACATTTCAAGAAAAGTTAAAAACAAAATTTAATTTTCAAAAAAGAAATACAAATGTAGTGAATTGTCCTTAATCCGCGGAGTTTCGAAAGAAATACTTTCCTTCTCGTCAGAGGGTTAGAGTTAGCGAAATAGAGCTTACTTGGTAAAAGTTAAAAAATAGTGAAGCAGAGGGAATGGGGAAGGAAATAAAAAAGGAAAAATGATTTCACGTAAATGGATGGTCGAGTGAAGAGTAGAATATCCAATAATGGTAAAATTCAAGAGAAGTTGATAAAAGTTTGGTATCCAAGAGTAAAAATCAAAAAAAAAAAATCGCGTTACTGGAAGATATTTCGATGTCATCTAAAAGGCAGAATTCCGTGGAATAATTCACACACCCACACACACACATATATATAAGAGTCGCCAATCTGATAGGCCCTGAACTGGCATCTAAGCTTCAGCCTCTATCCCATCGACGAAACGTTGCGTCCCTCTGCTTGTTCTACAAGTATTTTAATGGTGAATGCTCTGACGAACTGCAGACACTTGTGCGCCCACGACGCAGACACCCTCGACAAACCCGACAGGCAGCTAAATCCCACCCCCACACAGTAGAGATCCCTAGATGTAAAATATCTTTCTACTCCAGTAGTTTCTTCCCCAGAACCGCTAGACTCTGGAATTCCATTCCAGGATCCTGCTTCCCTAACTGTACTAACATCCAGAAGTTCAAGTGCAACGTGAACCGACATCTTGCTGCCCAAATCCCTACATAGTACCCCAGTAGTTGCTGACCCTGATAGTAGCCCCCTACACCAAAGTGACAATGTGCCTTGTTTGGGTTGAAAATGTAATAAAAAATAAATAAATAAATAAATATATATATGTATACATATAAAAGTGAAAGTGTCTGTCTGTGTGTCTGTCTGTCTGTGTACATTTCCCTAAACAATAATTCTGTTTTTCAGTCTACAAACTCGAAATTTGATATACATGGAATGGAGATTTGGGAAAACCTTTGTAATCCGTTTTTGCCTAGAAATTTGGCTGGTAAAGGGGTCAAAGTTCAACGATTTGACCTTTGAGAACTCTACCAAACTCCCTCGGCAAATTTTGGGTATAAACAATTGAAATTTTAGATTCCTTGGACATGGACTTAACTTAATAACTTGATTTGAACCCAAAAAATAAATGGTAAGGGGGTCATCATAGGGGTCAAAGTTAAACAAAATTTGACCTCTGCGGTCTCTACCAAATTACTCAGACAATTTCTGGTCTAAATATTTGAAATTTTGCATAAAGGTATTCAGAGATAGGGCAAGCTTTTTAGTCGGTTTGGGTCGAATATTTGAGCTAGCAATATATAAATGTATTCATGTATGTTTGCATGTCTGCGCAAAACTTTTGACAGAGGCGACAAATTTTACCAAGATCAGTACCGTTTTAAAACTCGACCCTTTAGACGACAAATACCGAAGAATTAGCTAAATACATTAATTTCTTCACCCTCAACTGGGCACTTTTCTACAGGGAGAGGTCGCTTTTTTCACCGATGTATTCGAAAGTCATCCCCTCTTTTCAATTGTCTAGTCTTAATTTAAACCTACGTCACTTCCGGTTTGGCGGTGGTCGTAACAGCAAAAACGTCACGTTTTTCCCCCCGTTCTTTTCCTCCTTTGCAGTACGGGTTCGAGCCTGCCTTCCTACTACCACTTTTTTTTTTGGCTCAACACACACCTCCAAACACCCGGACAACGCCGGGCACCCATGCTTGTATATATATATATAGTAGTGCTGAGACGAAAAAAATGGGATCGGAATCGGGAATCAGAAAATTTTTTGCGGTAGTGAAATCCGTATCGGAATAAAAAAAAATTGTGTCTGTTGTCCTATTCCAAAAAACGATGCCTTTAATTTTCTTTTTTTATTTGATCTTCTTTCAAACAAAATCTTCCATTGCTGGTAGTAATAATTAAATGATAAATATCTATTGATATAAAACTAATATTAAAACTACAAGATCATGACACAACTCAAGCGTGTTTTTACGTGTGAGAAAATATATGCACATTTACTATGTGTTTTTACAGAAATTGGTAAAAAAATAACAACTTTATAGCTAACTAGTAGTTCAGCCCAGATTTGCTCGAGCCCTATGTATTGTTCATAAATTTATGTGCATATATATATATATATATATATATATATATATATATATATATATATATATTACAAAGTTTGACTCATGTTCCGCTAACCTACATCTAAAATTTCAAATGTTTAGACCCAAAATTGATGGAGGAGTTTGGTAGAGTCTGCAAAGGTAAACTCTGTAAATTTTGACCTCTTGTCAGCCAAATTTTCGCCCAAAAACTAATTTAAAAGCTAGCTGCATATCTGATTACCCTTTATGTAAAATTTCAAATGTTTAGACCCAAAATTAGATGAATAGTTTGCTAGAGACCGAAAGCGTCAAATCATTTGAACTTTGACCCTTAGCAGCCAAATCTTCGGCCAAAAACCGATTAGAAAGCTTGCCCTATATCTGAGTACAGTTTATGTAAAATTTCAAATGTTTAGACCAAAAATTGGTTGAGTAATGTGGTAGAGACCGCAGAGGTAAAGTTTTTATTTTAATTTTTACCCCATAACATTTATTGTTTTGGGCTCAAATCAAATTAAAATATTTGATCCATGTTTAAGTAACCTACGTCTAAAATTTCAAGTGTTTAGACCCAAAATTGGCGGAAGAGTTTGTAGAGTTTCAAAGGCAAAATCGTTAAATTTCGACCACTTGACAGACAAATTTCTGACCACCAAAATGTTTTCCAAATCTCAATACCCCTTATGTCAAATCTCGAGTCTGCAGACTGAAAATTGACAGAGTAGTTTTGTAGGGAAATGTACACACACAGACACACACACAGACAAGTTCACTTTTATAGATATTCTAGCGGGGGTACCGTGCGTTGCCTGGGTGTGGTGAGGTGTGTGTGTTGGGAGTAAATCAAAACAAAATGGAAAATAAGGAATAAACGAACGTAGTAAGCCTGTTTAATTGTTATAACTTTTTTAATCGGAAAAACAAAAACAAAAAAAAAGCAGCGAAGTGACGAAAAAAAAAAAACGAACGTAAAAATAGCATAAATATCCCTGTTTCAATATTAACACTTTAAAAATCGAGAAAAAACATATCTGATATCTAGGCTCAAACGTGAAATCTTAAGATAACGACGCTGCTGCTATAACGACTGGTCTATCATTGCATGATTAGGTCGTTTTGTTTTATATTTAAACTAATTCAAGAAAGAACTTTTTTTTTTGCGCATGTAGGTTTGGCTATATTGTCATGGAGGAACGATTTTTGCTACCCCTCCTTGTAGAAAAATTCCCAGCTGAGGGTGAAGGAATTAATGTTTTTAACCAATTTTTCTATATTTGTCGTCCGAAGGGTCGAGCTTCAAAATGATACCGATTATGTGAAAATCCGTCACCTCTTTCGAAAATATCGCTGAAAAAAGCGACCCCTCCCTGTAGAAAAGTGCCCAGTTGAGGGTGAAGAAATTAATGCCTTTAGCCAATTTTTCGGTATTTGTCGTCTGAAGGGTCGAGCTTTAAAACTATACTGATATTGTGAAAATCCTTCCCCTCTATAGAAAGTTTTAGGCAGACATACAAACATGCATACATTTAAACGGATTTTTGTCCTTTATATTATAAATAGACTTAGAGATTTATAAAGAATCGGAATCGGAATCAATAATTGTATTGGAATCGGGGAAATTATTGGAATCCTCCCATCACTAAAACACACACACACACACACACACACACACACACACACACACACACACACACACACACACACACACACACACGTATGAGAAGACGTTATCATTAAATTTTCAGCGAATTATCAAATCAAATTATAATAGAACTTCAATCATCAAAGCTTCTCAAAACATTGTTGGAACAGACAGTTTTCCTTTTTCTCTTTTTCTGCAAAGAAATGTGGTAAATTTTTATCAAGATCTTTGCTCAGTTTTACACGTGACCTTTTCTTCTGACTCCAAAACATTGTTTTCAGATTCATCTAGATATCGAAAAGTGATTTTTTTTTCGTTTTTATTTTAAATGATTAGTTGTATTAGATTGTATGACTTGTTTTATCTCTATTTTAGATTATTTGTTTGGCTTGTGTCAGTGGTTGTCATAAGAGACCTTTTTTTCCAAACGAAAGAGTAGAAATCCAAATTATCTATTTTGATGGACAAATGAATGGAAATTTGTTCGTTAACTGAGTTGTTTGTAGGTTGAGTGGTGCATTTTCGTGTTGAAAACATGCTTGGAAATTAAAACAGGTTCTGATGAATTCTCTTGAAATTTACCTATATATTAATACGATAGATTGTGTGTTCTTTTGTGTGTCACGCTTACATCCGGGTCGTTTAATTGTTATGTTCTTCTATTTCTTGTCATAAATAATTGTACCAAGAAGTCTTCATAAGTTTTGGTTTCGGTTTCGACTATAGCTAATGCCACTTAAGTCATCTATTTTTTTTATAAATAATTTTATCAAGAATTCTTCATAAGTTTTTGTTTCAGTTTCGATTATAACTGATGGGACTTAAATCATCTATTTTTTTATAAATAATTTTATCAAGAATTCTTCATAAGTTTTGGTTTCGGTTTTGATTATGGCTGAATGAACTCAAGTTATATATATATATATATATATATATATATATATATACATATATATATGCATATATTTTATTCATAAGTTTTTATTTCGGTTTCGATTCAAGCTAATGCACCCAAGTCATATGGATATATTTTTTGAAATCGCAACTTTATAACATATAAAAATCGATAGAACATTAACTCTATAATAAGATATACGAAATCTGCAAGAATTAAAATATCATATTTAAGTGTAGTTTACGACCGGGCTTTACCGGGCGTTCGTGCTAGCTTAGATAAATACTTTTGCAGTTTTAATAAAAGCTTCTCCATTTACGCTGAACATCTACAGAATGCCAACATCAATATATTATATATGAATGATTGCCCTATGGAATTTCCACAGGTCCTGCTAGTTTATATGAAGACAAAAAACATAATTCTTAAAGTTACATCTCGTTTAAGTTTTTTAATTACCTAAGCGGTCAATCTGTTTATTCTTTTTAGTTTTCATTTCAATCATTCTGTTAGGAGTCAGCTTATAAATAAGACATATGAGCATAACGGTTAGCTAGATGAAATGAGAGTCAGTTTAAAGACAACGAAACATACGCGAGGGTTGAGAATGATTATGCCAAGTACTAGTTGACATGGAATTTAGAGAGAGAGAGAGAGAGAGCATGTTGTGAGTGCGAAAGATTTTAGATGCTACGAGCATAATAGCAAATGCAATGGCCATCACTCCCATCATAGTCCCAAGCAATGTCATGCTCACTGCTATTTAAGGTTATTTGCAGGAATCTGTGGAGTCTTGAATTCTCAACCAAAATACTTTCATTTTAAAAACAAATTTTATAAGTGTTCACCACTTATCAAGGCCAAAAGCCACTCGAGGGTAACGGTTAATAAGACGGATGGCCAATTGACTGATGAAGAATATTGTGAAAGGATCGAAAATGGCGAATAGCATGGAAAAAATTTGTATTCATATGTAGACAAATTACGTCAAGTATTTGTTTGCATTGAATTTGAAGGTTACCATGTTTGTAATCTGTTGGGGCTGTGGTCAAGAGTTTAGATGCCACCAATATAATTGCAGATTTAATGGAAATCACAAACATCATAGTCCCAAGCAATGTCATATTCATTGCTATTTAACAATATTCGCTAGAATTTCTGAATGCATGGACACACAAACTCAACACATTTGTTTCTATTCATATCGAAAAGAAAACTTATGTTCGACATGAAAAAAAAATTGGAATCTTAGGAAGATCTCCAGCATTTCAGTAATCATAGGAGCAACTGGACATAAAAAATAATTTTAAAAAACTACCCAGAAAATATACCGAGTGAACTAAGTGCAAGAAAAATACAAACATTTGCACTTAAAAGTAAGCTTAGAATTTTAAAAAGATCTCTCGGTTGGAATGTATTCGATAGCAGGTGTAGGTGTGGCATGCCCATTTCTAGCTATACCAGATGCAGACTTTTCCCTGTATTGCCAGACACACAGACACAGAAAATGGAGAGACTGACACAAACCGGCATGAAATAAAAGAAAAAGAAGAAAAAAAAAACTCCTTTACGTTCCTGAATATTATCATAAATTGTAATCAAGAGTTTTGCACCCTTGCAGGTCTTTTGAATCTCTGTACAATTTAACAAAACATTGTCGAATGAGTGTGGGGGGGATCATAATCTGATGGGGCTTATCTATATCTCTTTATTTCCCAAAACGATCATCTGATCTCCATAACCTCATCCTTTTGTTAGAAGCAATGCAAAAGAGATATCCTCACCTCTACGTCCCACCCTCGCCCGGCCCAACATCCGAACCCCTTCCCCCATCCTGCTTGTGATGTGGATGGTGGTTTTAAGAGGGGATGAGGTAGGGAGGATGCATCGGTGTCGTGGTCTTTAAAGGGAAGAAGGTACGGCTGAACTTTTTAGAATTCAAAAATAAAATATGAAAAAAAAAAAATTAAATCTTGGTGCTATGTACGAGATAGCATCGAGATGAGTGATCCCCGTGGAATGATAACTTGTAAAAAGGATTATGTCAGTCTGATCAAATAGTTAATATCCCCGAGGACTATACATTTTAATCAGGGTTTTTGCTGTTTTAAATTTGCAAGATCAACCGTGTGCCAAATGGTTTTCTTTCCGATTTTTTGACAACTAAACTAAGTCTTTTTAAAGTGAAAGGCATCGCATATGCACACACCGGCATAGAGAATTGGTTCAACATCTTTTTATTTTAAATTTCTTATTCACTCTAAATAAAACACAGTGCAACTTGGACATGGGGGGGTACTATTTGGGACCATATCTACAAGCACACTGTTAGATAATTAAAATTGTGAAAAGTTAACTAGTTATTATCGATCTACTTGTCTATCTATCTATTTATCTATCTATTCAATGATATTCTGAAAATAGCTTGTATTGGGAGTTCTTTATTGTTTATAGAATTAAGTGTAGCAATGGGTTTTAGCTGAAGATGTTTATATAAATTAGCTAGGTTAAATATAAACAAAATAACCTTGAACAGGTGTACGTGACACAGGAGGTAACGTAAAGGAGACATGTCTTTTAATTGGTTACGTCACCGGAACTGAGGTCAAGAGGTCGGGAAGTTTAGAGTCGAAGAGTTGGGGTTTGATCACGCGAGTGAACAGGGAGAGTTGGAGCTTAGTCACGGGAGTGAACAGACGGCCAGGAAGTGAGGCTGGGGAGAACAAGCATGTAGAAAAGAAATGCAGACTCTGTGAAGACCATTTGAGACAACTGAAATAAATATATATTTTAATAATATAAAGTGTTGTTCTGTGGTTTCACAAAAGAAGGAAGAACAGATGTCTCAGTTGGATGGTGTTGGTCATTTCATGTTTCCTCACGGAGCTCAACAATGAAGATAGAAGAACTCTTGGAGAAAGAAAAGTTATGAAGCATATATTATTCTTCTTATAAAAAAATGATACCTTATGTATATATGAACTGTAATATATACCCGTGTGATAACTTTCTGATACAACATGATTCAGTTTATACGTCGATATCGTATCCTCCTGACTAAACAACAATACATACAATTTATACGTTTATATCTGATCCCGTTATAAGAACCGTATCTCCCACCTCTCAATACAGTGTAACTATTTTATAATATATAATCCCACCTGACTATACAGCATATATAGGGAGTTGAGCAGCAAGATGTCTGTTCATATTATACTTGAATTTCTGCATGCTATTATAGCCAGCGAAACAGGAAACAGGGAGAGAATTCCAAACTCTAGCATTTCGAGGAAACTATTATTTGAAGTGAATGGGTTGGATTTTGCTGCTTATAAGTTTAATAAGGGATTTTTACATCGAAGGGACATAAGTGATACAAATCCGTCTTTTTTTTTGACTTCTTTTATTTTTCTTTCTTTCCCTCTTTTATTTGTCCTTATATTTCTTGAATAATGAGATACCGTTTATTACGGAGAAAACCAACTCGAGTATAACGAGTCATGGGATGAAATGGTTGCCAGTTGAAAGATGAATAATTTTCTGAGATGTTTACGAAAAGAATTTGTTGACATTTAATTTTAAGACGACCGTGTAGTAATTTGCAGGGAAACACTTCCGCGGTAAGGCTTTCCACGGACAAGAAGTACTTGCAAAGAAGCTTGGTTTAAGGAAATATCATCTGATGCTAACCACATGGAGGAAGAAGGAAAGTTATTTTCGTTGTCTTCGAAAAACGAGTTCTTGCTGTAAATATCTTACAAGGAGGAACTCCAGATTAGAGCTCAGTCGAGCAACTGCTATTAAAAGAACTATAAAATATCCACGTATCTTCTATGTGAAAGGAACTCTAAGGAACGAAAGAAATCATTCCTTTATCAAATTTTAAAGTTGATTTTGTAGCCTTTCAATACAAGAAAAGGTTTTTTGAGCGGTGTCTCTCCAAGTATGACAACAATACTCCATCTGTGGAACATATCTTACTCTTATAGTCGATTGAATCAGAAATCAGGCTCTTTTTTGAGCGCTCGATTAATTCAACGATTTTCCTCAAATCATCATCTTTTCTTTCTTTCTCTCTTTTTTGACTTTTTTCTTTATTTCAAATATGTTTTTCTCTGTAAACCAAGGTTTTTTTATATAAATGTTTTATTTTCTTTTTCTGTTTTTGTTTTGTGCCGTTTATTTCTTTAATCTTTCTGCTTTAATTTCAAATATTTTTTGACATTTTTTTATATTTCCATTTTCTATTCCAGTTCTTCCGGCACCTTTTTTTTTTTACTTTCCATCCTTCCTTTCTTCCAAATTTCTATTTCTGCACTTAAATTTACATCTCCTTTTTTTTTATTGCCAAACATCTTTATCTTTTTCTCTCTAAAAATACAAAACAACACAAAAAACATTATTATCTCACACTTGCACCCCACCACGTACTTTCACTTCTATCTTTTTTTTTAAACACATCGTTTTAAAGGATGCTTTTATTAAATTTCTTTGTAGCACTTTTATTTCTAATTTACCAGACCTTTTTTTTCATAAGGTTTTACAATTACAATGCATACGATTAGGTATTCAAACGACTTACGCAAAATGCCGTTTCCTAAATAGATATATCACTTTACAAGATTTGACATTACTGATTTATTTTTATCGCATTTTAAATTTTCTTTTTTATCTTTTTTTTTTTTTCAGTCATTATTCAGGCATTTTTAAACCTGTTTTTTTTTTTTTTTTTTTTAAAGACACTTTGCTTTTTTATCATTTTAGCTTCAAAGCTGTTGCCAGAAGTGCGGACAGGGGGAAAAACAGTGTATCTTTTCGAAGATTAAGTTAAATTTTTCTGTCATTTCGGTGAATTAGTTTTACTAGCTTGAAGTTTTTTTTCTTTTTTTTTTTTTAAATTCTCTAGTATATCTTTATCTATCTCCACATAAAGAAATAAATATTTTGGAAAGAATGATTGAAACATAAAATAGGCACAAATCTTTTATCAAATTTGTCGTTCCGTATACCTGCTTTCTAGCTGACTACAATATGGCCGTCTTCAAGTCCAATGTAAACAAGTTCTTGATGAGCCGTTCTCCTTAAGTAATCCAATTTACCAAATTTACACTTCTAACGATTTTTTTTGACACAGGTATCACCAGTTATCAAGGCCCGGAGGCCACTCGAGGATAAGGGTTTATGGGTACACATTAGTTAATGTGATTATAGCGTAGTAAACATAAGTAGTGGGAATTTTGTTAATTGGATTACTTAGGGGGGGGGCGGTTCATCAAGAACTTGTTTACGTTGAACTTGAAGATAATTGACCACTGTACACTCTTTACCCTTTATCATCGAGTGACTTCTGGGCCTTGATAAGTGGTGATTCCTTTGTAAAAAAAAAAGAAAGAAAAAAGAATGAATATTGCAAAGCTACACTGATTAAACAAGGTGCAGTATGAAAATCTCTTACATTTCGAATGGACATTGAAAAAAGACACACAAAAAACAAAAAAAAAACTAGAAAATAAAATAATTATTTCTACCATAACCTAGCTAAGAAAATGATTATCGTTCTGCTAATTTGACCACACACGCATCAACGCTACCAGCCATGAAAAGCAGCAGGTAGTTTTCTTAAAGTGAGTTGATATTTGAGCAGACGGTCAATAGGACCGAATAGTCTCGCCGGTAACGCTCTCGTTTTATATCTTTGTACTCATATATTTGTTTAGACAATTCATTTTTTGTGTCTTTATTTCTGGCCCTTAACACAACAATTATATTTCTAAAAAGTATTAAAAAATATTGCATTCTGTATGGTATGAGATCTGAGTTCAATTGACATCTGAAGTGATTTTCTTGAAATATTATGATATGCAGGCTACATCATACCAACTATAATGTTCATTTTTGTACTTTTATTTTATTTTTATAGTGGTTTTTGCTAGGCAAGTGGTTTTGTGAAAGTTTAGCAAGCGGGGGGGGCATAGATTAGGACTCAAACAAGCACTTGCCATAGAAATAATGATAGAACAGAGACAGGTTAGCAACATCTCTTCTGTGGAAAAGAGGTGACAGGGAAGAGAAACGGGCACCTGCTACTAGGTTTCGAAGCTGGTTTTGAACTCTTTTATGCTTAAACTTTTGCATGTCAGTACAGTCGAGGAAGCATAATACAGGGATAGAATTCCAAAGTCTAGCAGTTTGAGGGAAGACATTTTCAGAGTAAAAAGCTCTCCGATATCAGAAGACCTCTAAAGTTAAAATGTGGGGTTTTAATGCTTATCAGCTTAGTCAGAGGTATTTACGCCGAGATGTCACCAGTGTTCCAAGTTCGTTACAGCACACACCATTAAAGTACTTGAAAAATGAGTGCAGGGATACAGCATTATATCGATGGGACAGCGGTTGGAGTTTGGCTGACAGTGCAGGACCTATAAGATTGGAGGCTTATTTTTGGACTCTGTCCAATGGAGAGAGACTGGTGGTTTATGCATTGACCCACATGTGACAGCAATATTCCATGCCTATGCGAATGGTGACTTCATAGAGATATAAGATGCTGCCAGATGTGAGTATTTTTCTATGGCGATATTTTCTGCATACTTGTTCCAGATTATGCTAGCTGTGAATGTTAGGCTGAAGTCGAGTATTATTATTAGTGATGGGACGATTCCAATATTTTTCCTGATTCCGATAAAATTACCGATTCCAAACTAAATTCCCGAATCTGATACAATTACCGATTCTGATTCCGATTCTTTACAAATCTCTAAATATTTAATTATAAAATTTGTTATTTTTCCATAGTTACCGTAAAAACACGTGTTAACTGTTCATATATTTTCCTAAACGTAAAAATACATTTGTGGGGGGAAGTTTTCTCGATTTTAGTTTTACTGGTAGTTTAAAAGCAATAATTTTTATTTTTATCGTTATTACCAGCAATGGAAGATTTTGCTTTTAAAAAATCAAGTAAAAAGACAATTACATGAATCGTTTTGGCATCGGACAATAGGCACACATTTTTTTCGATTCCGATACCAAGTACGATACCCCCAAATGTTCCGATTTTCCGATTCCTGATCCTGATTAATCGTCCCAGCACTAATTATTATCTATGGAAATTAGTGGCTGGGACGGTTCTTTGTAATTATATAAAGAAAGGAGCTCTGATCCAATGTGGCTCTAATGTAGTTTTATTACCAGGGTAGATTGTGGGTTCAGTCTGTTGTGTTAAATTTAGCTTTTTTTTTTTTAATGAATGCAAAGAATAATAAATGAGTAGAGAGAGCAGTAAAGTATTCTATCTCAAGATAATGAAATTAATTTGTAAATCAAGAATTTAATATAAAACATGTTAGTTTCTTCTTTGCGACAGGAGTAAACGTTTTGGCGGTTAGAGTTAAGGTTAAACAGGCATACACCCCTTGTTCTCTCTTAGTATCTTTTATGAATGTCATCATCTTTGTAAAAATAATATTTGGAAATATAAATCGCAAAAATATTGAATTCTTTTAATTCGGGAATATTTTTTATACATTTGTTCATTAGCTGCGTTCTTTTTAGTTTTATTTTATTTATTTTAGTTTTGAAACTCAGTCAGTCTGTTTTTACAAACATAAATGGACAGCTATGTCAATATTTGGCGGTTGGAAGGGATTCAAAGGGAAATAAAGTTTTATACATTTTGACAGAATTCATCTATTTTGGGGAGTAGGTTATTTGTTAAATCAGGGGAAAGCTTAATAGAGAGGGAGGAAAAACATGGCTGGTTTTTTGGCGAGCGGTGGTTTTGTCGTGGCAAAGAATAAAGAAATCAAGAAAAAGATTGAAAAGGAGGAATAAATATAGAAGAAATCGAAGAAAAAAAAATAATAGCTGAAGAATATGAAGAAGTCAGGATTTGATATTGTTTGATTTTAGTCTAATTATGTAGTTTCTGCTTTTAAAAGGCAGAAATATAAGACAGAAAGAAAAAGGATGCAGATATTAAAGAGAAAAAAGAAAAATTTACAACTGAAGAGGATGAAATGCTAAGGTTTTTGTTCAATTGTTGTGTTTCTTTTTAACAAAGCCAAAAATAGGATTAAAAAAGCAAAAATCCTTTTAAAAAGAAACAATAAAAAACTACAATGGATGAAATTTAAGATTTGTGATTCTCTGATTTTGGTTTCATTGTTGTGTTTATTTTTTCAACGGCTAAATACGATGGAAAGAAAAATAGATGCAAGACTTAAATAGCAAACAAGAAGAAACAACTGAAGGAATGAGAGAGTTAAAAATTTAAAATTTTTGTTTAATTTTTGTGGTGGCGATTATGGATAAGACAGGAAGCGAAAAGTCGCCAGATTTAAAGAGGAAACAAGAAAAAGGAAATCACATTTCATAATAAGAGTTCTCCGCTGATCAAAGCCAAAAGCATCTCGAGGATAAGAAATATCAGGATTTTCAGTTGGATAGTACAGTACTATTCGTGTAACAGAGTGCGGACGCACGTATGCATATGCCGAGCCATGTGCGAAATGACGCCATGGTAGGGAAAAAAGGAAAAAAAGACAATAAAAAGAATGTCTGCACAGGCAGAAAAGCACATTCAAGAACATGTTCAAGAGCACAGGGAAGACGAGTGCATTCGTAATCACGTTTTATTCAGGAAAGAACCTGGAAATAAATGTTGTTAAAAAAAAAAGGAGTTGAGTTATTACTTGTCTTCTGTTCCTTGCAACATACTCTTCTACAAACTATTGGGTCCTGAAATGTGTACATGTTAACGTGTGAGTTACATTAGGAACGTGATGTAATGGATATGAGTAAATCCGGATATTTCCTCCTTACAAGATTATGGTTGATTGGTTAAGACATACATACCGACTGGTAGACCCACCTAGGACCGATGTCGAAAGGTATGCAAGTCTCACACTAGGAACACCAACTCCAACTATGACACTTATGCAGTATGACGACTTACCAGTTTATTACTCCTTACAAGAATATGATTGGCTGGTTAATCATAAATACTGACTGACAGGAATGCTGAAAGCCTCACACTAAGGAATACCAATTTCGACCATGAACATTCATTCAGTAAGGCAACATAGTAGATTATTACTCGAATATACTCAGCTACTTTAAATGAATATATCTCTTTTTTGGGAAGTATCAGAACGAGTTTTGATTAACTCACATGACGATTTGACAGATTTGACTAAAATGAAGTGTATCAATTAGACCTAAAAGAACCCCTGGGGCACACCCAAGAGTTATTGCAAAGTATAGACAAACAAAATTATATAGAAATCAGTTAGTTACAACTTTTCAGAAAGTTTTATAAAAATCCAAGGCATCATTTTTTTTTTTTTATAAACACAAAAATGTCAATTTTAGCCAATTTAACCAGAAAGGCACCCTTTGGGTGGCAACCGGAGTTCTGTTATATTTTTTACCCATATGTTTAATGTTTGTGCAAAATTTAAAAAAAATACCGAGGTGTAGTTATTGAGAAAGTGTGGACAGACGAACGGACCAACGGACGAAGGACAAGGGTGAATTTCCAGGCCCACCCTTCTTTTTGTCGGGGGTGGGGGGATCAACAATAATAAGACAGATGAAAACGAAAGCAATGAAAAAGTAATTTCAAAAAGAAACAATTGGAGAGAATGAAGGAATTTGATATTCTACGATTTTAGTTTATTAGGATTCAGTTTGGAAGGAAAATAAAATGGAAAAGAAAAAAATGGCAGCAGAAAGAAGAATCTATAGACTATCAAAAGGTTTCGATGATTTAGGAATTTGTATGCAGATAGAAATAACTGATTGAAACATAAAAAAAGGAATAGGAAGAGCACACATTAAAGTTTTTCGCAATGTTATCTATATCATATTTCTCTTTGTCAGTCTGTCTATCTGTTCAGCTTTTTATCAGAAACTACTGGGCCGCTCTGGTTGAAATTCTGTATGGCCTTTTATTGTAATAAGATGATGCTAAGTTTTATGGTATCCATTCGAATCTCAGTTAAGGGTTAATATGGATTAATAGGAAATCGTTCATCACAATAATACATTCACTCTAGTAGTTTTCTCAGAAACTACTGAGCCGCTCTAGCTGAAATGTTGTATGGACGTTTGTAATGATAAGGTGCAGTAAACTAACTACTATGGTATCCAGTCGATGCACGATTAGAGATATGTAGGGATTAGTGTTTAATGCAAGAATGAACACAAATTTAACCATGTCTAAGCATTTGTTTAGCTTAAAGCATTCGTTAACTGGCTAAAAACTTGTGTTTATAATAGTCATAAACGGCCTATCGATGAAATGTGTCCATAATGTGTATATTGACTGAAGACACTACATTCTATACCTGACATGAAGATAAAACGCATGTATGCATATCCAAGGCAATGCTCGAAATTTTATAAAATACTAAAACAAAGCTCTAAACTTCTTCAAAGATTACAAAGAACCTTTCCAGCCAGCCATTGTTATGGATAATAATACTGTAGCGGTGAGTGAATCATTTTAACAATTGAACCTAACATTCACAGGAAACATGAATTCGAACAAATACAGAGAAGACATTGCCAAGGTTGCTGTAAAGAAGATTAGATCCATTTACAGTATCCCATATCTCTACAAAGCCACTATTCGCCCAATGCATGATATACGTTGGTGCATCAATCACTAGTTCCTCCCTATTTGATAGGATCAATAATTACTATTATTATTATCATTAGTATTATTATTAGTAGTAGTAGTAGAAGAAGAAGTTGTATTGTTGTTGTTGTTGTTTTAGTTATGAAAGCTGAAGAGTATTTCATCAGATGATTGACGATATAGTTTTGTAAGTTATTGTTAATTAGGGTTTGTTTAATGTCGGCTAGTGTTGTATAGAATGTTATTTTATTCTTTTTTTACCTTTGTTCATCTGAACGAGGCATGTTGCCACTTGCACATAAAGGGGTTACTATTTGGGACCATACAGAGTGGAACGATAAAAGTGTCGCCCTAAGAAAAACAACACCACAGCTTTATTTTTAAACTTTTATTAAAAAAATCAATTCAGGTAACTTGATTACGTAGAAGAGCTGACATCAATATAATGTAGCCGCCTTCAGCCTCAATCACTGCCTCGATACCGGTCTGGAACTGGGAGCATGCCTTTTCAACAAGCTTCGGCAGGAGCTCGGCGAATATTCGGTGGATGGCAGCGATCAGGCTGGTTTTGATGTTGTGGGAGGTCATGTTGGTGATGTTCTCCACATGTGGTTAAATGAAGCAGTCCAGCAGATTCAGATCGGGGGAGGAGAAGGACCAGTGAGAAAAGGGTACAAAGTCATTGCACTCCTGAACCCAAGCCTGAATCTCTTTTAACTTGTGGATTGGCGCCAAGTCCTGCTGACACACTCAGGGTCTGCCAGTAGCCACCTGATTGCATCAGGGGATCATCACGTTCTTCAGCACATCCCGATACACTTAAGTCGACCTCCAAGATATGAGGTGGCATGATGTGGTCCTCATTTGAAACCACACCAAAGACCATAACTGCGGCCGGAAACTTTGTTTTCATTACCCTAAGCGCATCTCTGTTATTCATAGCAATCTAGTAATGCATTTTGAGGGTGCTGGCAATGGTCCTGTTGTCATAAGTTGGGTCGGTAGAGAGCATGAGTTGTACAGCAATGCATCTCTGATCTCGCTCATAGAACATTGTGTCACTTGATAGAAGGCTCTTATCGCTCTTCAGATTTGTACACAACTAGCCAACAAACAAAGAAAACCGGTTTTCATGAAAGAGAAATGGAATCATATTTTTATTTCTAAGGCAACAATTTTATCTTTCCACCCTGTATTTACAGTGCAATGTGGACCTTAGTAAAAGAAATGCACGACTGAGTGGTGACTACAATGTTTGCTACTTGTTATACAACAGTTGCAATGCCCAAGTACTCACTTGTCAAGGTCCAAGTAAGTAAAAGAACCACCAGTCGTACAATAGGCATAACAACAGGTGGCTCGTTTAACAGGTCATATAATGCCCAATGCAAGTTCTTTCAAATTGTCGATGATCTTTTCATTTAGGGCCACACACATCATACTGTCTCACATCTTTGAATATAGACTTAGACTCAATTCAGATGGTATATTCCATTGCTGTCAAGTGCTTGGCAGAGAGGGTGGCTGCATGAAGACTATATATTTGACCAGAGAACATTTTGGGGGCAGGTGCTCAAGCAAAAAAAAAAAAAAAAAATAGTGTCTTGGTGGGGCATACGCCTATAATACAAAAGGACACGTTAAAAATAAGAGTAAAAAGGGCATATGCTTGGCCACCCCCTAACGCCCCCCGCTCTCTGCATGTCTCTGTGTTTGACAGCAACATGCAAAAGTGTTTGTTTATCTTCCTCCTATTGTTGGATAATGTGGCACAAGGATCAGGAAAATGGGATTTGAAAAGCCAGTGCCCTAGAGAACGAGCACTCTGGCCTGCAAAGAATGACTCAGCAGCCCCAGTAGCGGGTATCTCAGGCGTTTAGCAATAAACTAACTTCTTCTTAAAACCTGGGAGAGTAAACCTCATAGAAATGCATAGGAATCAAAAGGGAACAAGTCATTTCAACAATGTCCTAGACTCTGGTGGCTTTAGTGTTGAGAAAAGTTAAGATGTTGACTAGATCTCTAAGAACTTCCATGAGTTCATTAGTCTCAATATCTGGCATCCAAGTTTATTCGATTGCAACTCCTTGGATGTGAGGAGCACAATTCAGAAAGAATCAATCATACTATCTATAACACTAATAGCGGGTCAATTTCCAGGATTAAATTGGTGTTCAAGTTTCTCTTAAAAGGCCTCATAAAGACAGAACACCCGAGGTTTAAGTCATGGTGGATGCTCAGTATGGCTTCAAAGATGTGAGTTGGCATGATACAGCCCTCACTTAAAACCACAAGAGCTGGAAACTTCATTAAGCTGTGTCCTCAAGCGTTGAATCATCCGGATTTACATTTTGAGGGTGCTGGCAATGGTCCTGTTGTCTTAACTGAGATTGGTAGAAGCATGAGTTGTACAGCAGCGCATCTCTGATCTTGAACATTGTGTCACTTTTAGACATAATAAAAGGCTCCTAGCACTCTTGGGATTTGTACACAAGTGACCAACTAGTAGATGGTCTGCAACAAAAAAAGAAAACCGTTTTGTATCAAACGGAAATGGAATCATGTCGTCGTTTCTAAGGCGACAATTGTATCGTTCCATCCTGTACTAAATTTGGTTATATATATCCTCTACATGAAGCACTATAAAATTTGAGACTAGATCAATTATTGGCTAAGATATGATGTTTTGCCTTTCTTTTCCAAAAAGTGTCCAGTTTTAGTGAACAATATATATATATATATATATATATATATATATATATATATATATATATATATATATATATATATATATATATATTAGCTGTATATGACCACGCGTTGCTGTGGCTCAGTTTGATTAAATGAAAATGTATGTTTCTTATATGCTTAATTTCTCAATACTTGTGAATACACAATATTCACAAGTATATATATATGTATATATATATATATATATATATATATATATATATATATATATATATATATATATATTAATATCTATGTGATTTAAGATCTCTCCAGCTTTCTATTACGATGTATTAACATTTATTTATCTAATTGTCTATACATCAAAGTTTCTTAATGTTTATTGATTAAACTATCTCCCTATGTTTTTATCACACCCGAATGGATCAGAGAAGATTGTAAATTACATTTCTATGATGATGTGGTTACGTATTTATGCATTCATGACCTAAAATTTCACGTCTTTGTTGTAGATATTGACGGTGTGAGACTCTAGAAAGTAACTGTCATGGACCAGTGTTAAAAGCGAAGATGCATCATTGAACTTCTGGCCAAAGTACAATGAGAATGGCGGTGACTATGTCGAAAAATAAATTCTAGAGCACAAAAGAACCCGCTTTTTAATGGTACTACTCACGTCTTAGTAGCTCTTCAACTTTTTGAATTAAAATAATAGGAGTCTTTACTTTCGGAACGTCCCTCGTTTATTCGTATATATCTATCTACCTGCGAGATTTGTTTATGTCGATCTGTTTGTTAATATCTTATCTATTAATAAAATAAATATGAGTATTTGAAAAAGATATATGTTGTGTATAATATAATTGATGATAGGTGTGATGTGACTTATAGTATGTATTGAATTGTTACGCTAATGGCATTGGTGACGCCGATTATGAAATTGAAGAATTTACTTATATATGTTTTTGTTTTTTTATTATTGCAGACAAATCTCACGATTTATTTATAATCATAAATGTGTTTCGATTCTGACTTATTCTGATTGTCTTGGAATCAAACTGTCTTTTGTTTTTTTCTTTTTTTGGTTTTGAAAATTGAAGATGAAGTTTTAAGCGGATTTTCTGTCGCCATATTTCTTTATTTTTTCCGTCTAAGTGCTTAATTCTATGTTTTGTGACATATCTTTGGCTTAAGAAAAAGTAAGATGGTAGTTGATAACTTGTAACATAATATATTTATGAGAAGAATTTATTTTATATATCTATGATGTATGATACAATGATGACATATAGGTATTCACACTTAAAATAGGGTTTATTATAAAAAAAATTATGTTTTAACTTAGGGGGAGGGGTCACCACTAGGCAAGTACTTGTTGGAAAAATTTTACAGGTGATGAAAAACCATATAGTAAAGCTAAGTCGAGAACTTACCATGAAAATAACGCTAGATCAGAGATAAACTCAAAACGTCTCTTTTGTGAGAAAGAGGAAGCAGGTAGGTCATCGTCTGCTAAATTTGATAACGTCAAGGCAGGAAATTATATTCTTAGGAGCTCCTCCCCAAAAGAGGCAACAGTACTCAATCTTAGGACATATTTTGCTCTTGTAGAGGTAGAAAATTGCATCGGGTCTGAGATATTTTCTGGAGTGGTAGAAGGATCCCAACATTTTTCCAGTGATTTTGGAAACCGATTTGTCAAAGTGAGGCGCTTTCTCAAGAAAAGAACTGGTCATTTGAATTGGCGCCAAATAGGGGATTAGAGCGTCGGTGGTGAAAAAATAAAAGTTTGGTTTTGGATGCATTAAAGATATTTAGTTGATGCGGTTTATACGCAATTGCAAATACATCGGACTATAGCGGTATTGTTTATTGGTTATAGATTAGTAAAATTGATTACTAAATCAGCATACTAAAACCAATGAAGGGGTTCAACAGACGACCTCATGTATAGTGTAGACCCATTAGACTCTTGCACCAACACTATATGCAGCTTATACGATATTACAAATTTACATAGATCTGAAATAGATATTGATATACTTAGATGGACGTAGATAAATATTAATATATTTAGATAGATATTAACAAACTCAATAGATATAAAAAAAACAACACTATACATTAACAAATTTACATAATATTGAACCATTTTGATAGACATTAGCAAAATATTTTGATGTCCAAGTTTGCACCCAACTAAAACGTTGCTTGTTTAAAAATGCAAAACACTTAAACGAATTTAAAAACGTAGATAGACATCAAGAAATGAAGATATTAAAATTTAAGTTTATTTATATCTATCTAAATTTGCTAATATCTATCTGAACATTTTAATAGCATCTAAATTTGCTAATATGCAATTTTATGATTTATATCTTCTTTGGGGGCGAGGAAACTAAAAACAAACACAAAATCAGCAAGAAGCACAAAAATACCGCTCAAACCTAAGAGACATCCCCTCTGTTTACATAGAGAAGCATCATGAATTTAAATAAATATATAGAAGATATTGCCAAGTTTGCTGCAAAAAAGTGAGCTCCTTCTATCCTGCTAAAAACTTCTCACACCTGCTAGTAATCTATATCTCTACAAAACTACTATTCGCCCATGCATGGAGCATTATTAGCACGTCTGAGTTGGTGCCCCAAAACACTAGTCTCTGCATCTTAAACAAGATGCAAGATACACAAAGAGCATGTCTACACACACACACACACACACACACACACACACACACACACACACACACACACACACATACATACATATAAGGAGAACATAAAGTAGATCTTGGATTTCGTAACTTTTGCTTTCCTTATTTTGTTCTTTAGTTCTCATATTCCATGACCGATGTTTCTGACAAAAAGAGAAGAGTTGCTTTTTTTTGGGTCAGAATCTATTCTATATAACACTTTTTGTTAGTAAATTTTTGAACTTGAAGTAGCATTTTTTTTTATTTTAGCTCCTTACATTAAGTTGCTTCATTCCTTGTCTGGAGCGATTTCCATAATATATATATATATATATATATATATATATATATATATATATATATATATATATATATATACGTATATCTTCTATCCACTATATAATTAAAATGATTGGAGAAATTCCCCTCTAGACCAAATCATCGTAGGTGTACAATAACAAATGCCACATACAAATTTATTATGTATAAACTATTATCCACTATCTTATGTAACTTTTAAATGTCGTTTTAGACACATTTATTCGTTATAATAAAATCCTACATTACACCCTAGGAGAAGCATCACCACTATCGCCAACATCTTTAGAGGAGTTATTTCGTATTTTCCCCTCTAATTCTTATATCCTCCCACCGCACCAATCATTAATGGGAAGAAGTACACACATTATTACTATACCGACCTTGTACCCTTCGTAATTGGATCAAAAACTCATATACACACCATTACTTTTCCATTTCCCATTACAAAAATAACAATTTCTTTCTTCTAAAATCTCCTCATTTCCCATTGACTGAGACCTGAAAAACTGATTATTTCGGATTACAATCTAAATACATAAACGACACGCTCGACATTTACAAATATGGCTGCTCTCTCTACACGATGCAACCGTTAAAAAATAAATTAATCCAAATACGACCATATAAAACTCCCATTATCAGAAATTTTAGTAATGATATACGAATGATATATGAGTACTTACATGTGTACACATTAACTATTCAAAACAACCACACCCACAAAAAATACCCTGAAAATAAAATGCTTTGAATTTACGTTTTACGCTTTCCGAGCGGCGATTTTTGCATTCTATTTTGCTTGAGTACGGGCCGTTCCATTTTTATTTTTAAATATTTATATTTTTTTTTATAGCACTAAACAGTTGTACACATCCCCCCCCACTAAAATTTATTTTTATCATACCCTGAACCCTATATTTTTCTACATGTACTCTGTATACTTACTTATTCTACAAACACGACACCTTCCTTGTGTGTTTACCTTTTACGCTTTTTGAGCAGTGATGTTTTCCTTCTGCTGAACGAATATCTAAGTAAAAAACAGTTGTCTGCCTCAGAACAGTGACAAATTATAAAACAGTGCCGGTTTTCGGGATGCTGAAAACGAATAGCACACTTAAATTTGTTTTCATAATATAAAGAAATTACTCGGTAGCCAGAAAGTGGGTGCTCATTTTACGTTAAATTTAAATAGGAAAGTGATCCCCCAGCTTTTGAAAAAGTCATTTTTGCATATCATGAAAACTACTTATCTGCCCCAAATTTAAATGTGATATTCGTTTTCAGCCACCCCTACAACTTTTAAAAGTCGTCTGTTTAAAGTTTTTTGGGGAGTTGGAAAGAAACTTGCCATCGACTAATTTTATTTTTTTAACACCAAACAGTTCTACATCTACCCCCCCCCCCCAAATACCGTAATTTGAACCTCATATTTACTGCATGTACGCTATGTATTTACTTATTCTACAAATGCTAACCTTCCTTTGTATGTTTGCTTTTACACGAGTTGTACTTCTTTTTCTTTCTTTTTTTCTTTGAAGAAAAGATAATTTTTAACTTACTTCCAACTTCAAATTTTCCTAAAAAATGAAAAATTTTATGGATTTCCCTTCATGGTGATTCAGAAAATATTATTTATATTTGACGGAAACAACTACTTTATGCAGACTCCACGCAGTTATCCACCCACCCCCACCAAAAAATAAACATATCCTGAACCCAATATTTTATGCATGTAGGTTAAAAACTTATTTATTTGCATAAGAGAACACTTATTTGTTACATGTTTGCATTTACACCAGTTGTTATTTTTTTAAATATAAATTTTTAACTTACACACTGCAGCCACCAAATTTTTTTGTTGGTTCAGAGTATTTGCAGATGGGAATCCTAAGAGTGATTATCAAGGTTACATTGCGGGCAAATTTTTTGAAAACCACGCCCTCACTCACAAAATGGGGTGTCTATTCTGAAGCAGGGAGGTTAGTGTGTCCATTCTGGAAGCCATTCTGAACATGAGGAGCATGCTGGTTTGCAAAAAATGCCTTGGTAGCTCCGTAAGCATTCCCCCACTAGGAGTACTTAAGGCGATTAGCAATAAATTTATTCCTTTACAAAGAGTTCACCCTCTAGGAAGTTTGCCCTCCCAGTGTGAACTTCCTAAAACTGCACAAGACTGGCAACAGACCACAGTCCACAGGTAAAGTGTAATTTTCAAAATGGTGTAAACTCTATTGGCTTTGGTGCCGATGAAAAAAACAAAATGATCCCTAGCTTGAATGACCTCTGCAAATTTAAATGTCTGGGGGTCTTTCAGGATATCACTGCTCTGAGCATCTCATGTTTTTATCACTAATCTCATATTATTTTGAATAAAAACCTAACTCAAATAATTTTTCACAATGTACATATAGGAATAAAATTCTCCTAAATATTTCATCAGATAGACCCCAATAAATGAAAAAAAAAATTAAAGAATGCAAATGTTGCTGCAACTGATGATGATGATGATGATGATGATGATGATGATGATGATGATGATGATGACGACGACGACGATGATGATGATGATGATGATGATGATGATGATGATGATGATGATGATGATGCAGATGATGATGCAGATGATGATGATGATGCAGATGATGATGCAGATGATGATGATGATGATGCAGATGATGATGGTGATGATGCAGATGATGATGATGATGATGATGATGGACACAACAAATTCTGAAACGCCTCTGATTAGAAATTAATTTTTACACGTATAAAGAACTTTTGGCAATGATGTGTCTGGAGTCAGAAAAAGAAATGAAAATAAATGTTGGAAAATCTAATGTAGCGCTTCAACCTCCATCCAGCAATTCCACGTTTTATGCACACCTTCAATTGGTGAGATGAGAACTGGAGAGAGAGAGAGAGAGAGAGAGATAGAGAGAGAGAGAGAGAGAGGCATATTCACAAGTCTAGCAATTTTTTTTAATCATTTTGCATTCATAGTGTTTTTGTTTTTTTTTTAGTTTTGATTCAATTAAACCTGGTATTCACCATTTTTTAAAATTGATTTTACCAAAGTTTTGCCAATTTTGACACAAATTCTTAAAAAGAAGAAAAGGAAAAATAATGATGAAGCAGCCATGAACTTTTGAAGCTACAGAAATGGCTGCCCTGTCGGTCGAAGGTGAGATCGTGCGGCATTTTTTTATGATCCACTTTTGCTTTGTTTCTTTCTCTTATTTTAATCAATTTTCAGGTGATAATGTCTGGCGCATTGGAATTAAGGACTGTGGAATTAGGTAACGTTTTAACATCTTGTAAATTTCCGTGTATTGTGTTCTGAAGGCGTTTCATTTGAACGGAAGTGTGTCATAAGGCTTCGCGAAATTGTGGTGAAAGATAAGTCCGTGGTAAATCAGTTGGACGGAATTTAAAAAAAAAAAAGAAGAAGAAAGAGTATCTAATCATGGAAATGCTTTTAAAAAACGTAAGCTTCACGGAGTGACAGACCGACAGAGCATCACATGGAGAGGAGTGGACGCATCTAAAAATGTTATTTAAAACATAAGTGTGACAACGAAAACTCTTTAATCCTAAATGTGACCGACCAATAAAAATATGACAGACTAACGAAAATGTTTTAATCTTAAATGTGACAAATCAATGAAAACGTTATTTTAATATCAATCATGATAGACCAACAAACGCATTATTTCAAACATAAACGTGACAGGCCAACAAAAATAATATTTTTTTACATAGGCCTCACCACTTATCACTCGATGATAAGGGTTAAAGAGTGTAAATTAGTCAATTGGACAATATAGTAATTGTCAGTAATGGAAATTCAGTAATTTTGTTAACTTAAGGGGAACGGCTTATCAAGAACTTGTTTACATTGGACTTGAAGACAACCATATTGTAGTCAGCTGGAAAGCAAGAAAACGGAAGGCAGTTCCACAGGTGTGCAGTTCTAAGAAAGAAGCTTTGTTCATAGAATCTACGTTTAGGTTTAGGCACAGATAAAGAGTGGGGAGAACTGCATGCCTGTGGAATTGTCTTCTGTTTTCCTGCTTTCCAGGTGACTACCATATGATTGTCTTCAAGTCCAACGTAAACAAGTTCTTGATGAGCCGTTCCATTTAAGTTAACAAATTTACCGAATTTTCATTATTAATGATTACTATATTGTCCAATTGACTAATCTTTAACCCTTATCCTCGAGTGGTCTCTGGGCCTTGATAAGTGGTTATGCCTATGTAAAAAAAAAAATTGAATCGAAATAGTCTTATTGCATTTCATGTGCATACAGTTGTGGAATAATATATTCCTTACACTTTCTATATTAAATCCACAACTTATGTAGAAAAAATTATGAACGAATGACATCGTTCAAAATATGTCTGCCTTTTCCAGGATGAACTGGTGTAGAGAACCATTATCACAACGTTAATTATTCTGTACTTATTCTCTTTCTTCGGGAAACGCCGGAACACTGGCAGCTAGTTGGATATGAATATCTTCCCAAAACATTCAATATTTAATACATGTGGAACTGAAATAAATTTTAAAGTTAGAAAAATTATTTTCACGAGGACGTTTTTGAAATGGCTGACATGTTTTCTAAGAAACCTACATGAATTTTTTGTAGGTATAATTTCATAATGCGATCATTTATTGTAATTCAACCTAAGTAAATATAAGCATTTATGTTCCTCACTCAAACAGTACCATTTTGGAGACATTGGAAAAAAACTATACCAACTTCCGAAAAGGAAGCGATAAAGCAAATAGTAAATTATGAAATCATTGCCGATTTCTTATCACTTTTAGTTCTTCCAGCATACTAACTAATAAATACTAATATTGTTTGTCTTCCTAACAATTTTTTCGATTAGAGGAAGAGAAAGAAAGAATGAGAGAGAGGGGGGAGAGAAAGAGACAAAATGTGAGGGAGTATTTAGATATAAATAAGTACCTAGATATAAATAAGTCACTTGTACCCATTCCCCTCCTCCCCTTTTTTTTTAATGGAGAGTAGATAATACAGTGGATGTGTTATCGGCAGCTCCAGTAACTCTTGCGTCTCCTTTTTTGTCCCTCAGCCCTCATTCAGTGAGTGATTTTTCTAAAAAAGGGTGAAGAAAAAGCTGCTTAAAGGTCGGTAGTACTTGGTGACCAGTAGTCTGAGATGTCGGAAATTTTTCTGTCTCTATCTGTCCTTGTGGTCATGTCACTAGTAAGGGTGCTGGAGGTAAACGTTTTGTCTGGGCTGACCTTATCCGCCTGATAGTCAGGGACCCGAGCCTTGGATTAACCACTAAGGAGGCTGTCCTATCAGCAGGCGCAAAGTACTGGGACTGCTGTATTGCCATTTGGTGAGTGGATCTGGACCATGCAGTAGTCTCTGGTGGGGCCTCTCGATGCCATACTAATGGGTAATTGTTACGGCTTTACCTTTTCATGTGCTACAAAAAAAAAAAATTTTTCCTGTCTTTTTCTCTCTTACACTCCTGTCCTTTTCTCTCTTACTCTCTGTACTGCTCTAACCAAGTATGCCGACCTATTCCACAAATCCCAAAACCTCAACATGAAATATCTCCATAATAAAAACTCGACTAAACCTAGAACCCCATCTTCCAACCTAGACCCCTACTACCAGGTCTCCTTCTCCAACATCAGGGGTCTACGTTCCAACCTTCCAGAGGTTGAAACACAATTACAGGAGACGAAACCGAACATATTATTTCTAAGTGAAACTGGAATAGGGCCGACCACTTCCCTAGATGAGTTCAGAACAGATACTCTAACCTAACAGCTAAATCTGACCCCCAAGATCGCCATGGGCACGGAATATGTGCCTACATTAAGGATGGCTTCCGTGTGGCAGGGATATCTCTAGAGAAGATCCTAATTAACCCTATATATGCTTCAGGGTTGCACTTGCTAACACCACTGCATTTATATTTGCCCTCTATTGGCCCCACAATAGTGGAGTTACTATCTTTAAGAGCATATCTGAGAAAATAGACCACATACTGTCTGCACATCCCTCGGCTAACATCCACATCTGTGGTGACTTCAACGTCCATAACGTGGAATGGCTGACCCATTCAAATAAGACAGACGATGAGGGGAGGTTTTGTCATGATTTTGCCATTGCTTATGACCTCACTCAGATTGTTCGCGAACCCACCCGTGTGCCCGATACACCCGGTCAATATGCAAGCCTCCTAGACCTTTTTCTCTCAACTTCCCCTTCATGTTCCATTCATTCTCCTCTAGGATCCTCCGACCACTCCATCGTATCAGTTAAGTAAAAAACGAAATGTAAGAAGTCCCCAGACGTACCCCTCCACCGTACTGTATACTGATACTCTATGGCTGACTGGGATAGCTTCCGTACATTCATATCTGATTTAACTCTGCACTCCATGTTTAAAAAGGAAATGTCCTCTATAGTATCAGATCTGACCGAATGGTTAATTGTAGGCATAAACCAATTCATACAATCTAAAAAATTCCAACAAAAACCTAACAGCCAGCCATGGTTCTTCCCAGAATGTGCTGCTGCTATCGTGCACAGAAATCACCTTTTCCATAGCTACCAACGTAATAGATGCACTGAGACTAAAGCTGCTTTCAGGACTGCCAGCAACAACTACAAAAGAGTAATAAAAAATGCAAGAGAGCTATATGCCCAGCCTGTTAAATCCGAGGTAGCTGATCAGCGGCTTGGTTCTCACCAGTTTTGGCAAATAACAAATAGGATCCTGAACAGAAGTGTGCATTCTATCCCAACCATTATCAATGGACCAGAGGTCATCTCGTCAGCATCAGACAAGGCCAAACTATTTGCAAAGAATATGAAGATAATTTTACCCTATTCGATGAAGGCCATCAACTACCATATTTCCTCCTATAACACACAACAAGCAAGGTAACATACAAATATCTGTGCATGAGGTCGCCTAGCTAATCAAGAACCTAGATTCCAGTAAAGCAACTAGCCCTGATGGCATCCCAATTATAGTGCTAAAAAAGCTTCAACCAGAACTTGCTCCCATACTTACGAAACTATTTAAGCGCTGCCTTAAGGAGAAGTGCTTTCCGACTCCCTGGAAGACCTCATCAGTTTGCCCTGTATTTAAGAATTCAGGGAATAAGTCATCTCCCTCTCAGTACAGACCAATAAGTCTCCTGTGTGTTATGAGTAAGTTCCTGTAATCCATATTAAATAGAGAAATAGTCAACCACCTCAGCAGGAATAACCTTCTTAGTGACATACAATATGGTTTCCGCTCTGCAAGATCTACCGCAGATGTGCTGACGGTTATATCCCACAGGATTAGTGAATCTCTTGACATGACAAAGGCTTCCTTTCTAGGGCAATTGCTCTTGATATATCAAAGGCCTTCGACAAGGTATGGCATAAGGGTATACTTCACAAAATTTCCAGCTACAGTATAACTGGAAATGTTTTCTCAATCATTAAATCATTTCTCTCCGATAGGCTCATAAGAGTAGTGGTAGATGGACAAAAATCAGAGGCCTGTAATATAAATACTGGACTCCCTCAAGGGTCAATCCTGGGCCCAACTCTCTTCCTGATCTACATCAATGACCTCCCTAAACACATACTTAAATCATTCGTTGACATCTATGCTGATGACACAACCATCTACGGCAACACATCAAAGGCTGTAAATGACAAAGTTCTCTCTGATTCTCTCTCCTCTGATCTCGAGCGTGTGGTTCAGTGGGGAAGATGTGGCTGGTTACCTTTAATGCATCCAAAACCAAACTCCTATCCTTACATCATCAACGCTCTGATCCCCATCTGGCATCAATTGTGATGGATGGCTCTCGTCTGGGAGAGGCCCCGTGTTTTGACAAGCTTCTGGGTTTGATCTTTACTCCTGATCTGAAATGGAACACATACATCAAGTCTGTTGTCAAGGTCGCTGGAAAGATGGTGGGATCCTTCTACCGCGCCAGAAGATATCGTTATTTCCATGGCAGGTGCTCGTCTGAACTCCAATCTCTGGTCCCCCCTCGCCAATCTTTCATGAAAAACACCCGTCTAGCTGAATCCACTGTCAAAAATTTCCCCGACTCTATATCTGTACCTAAATCAAAACGCGGATTCCATAAACAAAGCTTCTTTCTTAGAACTGCACGCCTGTGGAACTCTGTTCCGTCTGCCTGCTTCCCACCTGACTACAACTTGGAGGTCTTCAAGTCCAACGTTAACAAATTCCTAATGAACCGTCCCTTTAGTAAACACTTCATCAAATCTCCACACTAACGTAATGTACTTGCAATAACCCTTATCCCTGAGTGGCTTCCGGGCCTTGATAAGTGGTAATCACTGTGTAAAAAAAAAAAAAAAAAAAAATTACAGTCGACAAATTGTGTTCAGCAATTTTAACTTGATTTTTTAAATGTTGCTCTTTCTTCATGCGTCTCCTCTCCTCCTCGACTTACAAACGTTGGCTTATAAGTTCGAAAAAAGGTTGAATTAAAAATAAATGATCACAAAATGTTCTATTGGATTCAAATCTGGAGACATGCTTGGCCAGTCCATCAGCCTCTTCAGTAAAACAGTGGATGTCTTGGATGAGTGTTTTGGGTCATTGTCATGCTGGAACACTGCTCTGCAACCCAGCTGTTTTCTAGGTTGGCAGTATTTTTGCGAACAGTTGGCTGAGATGGCGGAAATTTTCTGTTTCTATGTCTATCCTTGTAGCCATGTCACTAGTAAGGGTGCTGGAGGTAAACGTTTTGTCTGGGCTGACGTTATCCGCCTGATAGTCAGGGACCCGAACCTTGGATTAACCACTAAGGAGGCTGTCCTATCAGCAGGTGCAAAGTACTGGGGCTGCTGTATTGCCATTTGGTGAATGGATTCTGGACCATGCAGTAGCTTCTGGTGGGGCCTCTCGATGCCATACTAGTGGGTAATTGTTACGGCTTTACCTTATCATTAGCTACAAATAAAAAAATAAAAAAAATTCTTCGTTTCTTTTTCTCTCTTAATTTCCCCTCTCTGTCCTGCTCTAAGTAAATCTGTCGACCTAGTCCACAAATTCCAAAATTTCATCATGACAAGTTTCAAGAAAAAATACACGATTAAACCCGGTTCTCCAACTTCCAACGTAGACCCCTACTACCATGTCTCCTTCTCCAACATCAGGGGTCTTCGTTCTAACCTTCCAGAGGTTGAAACCCAATTACAGGAGACTAAACCAGACCTTTTATTTTTGAGTGAAACTGGCATTGGACAGGCTATTTCCCTAGATGAGTTTGCAATTTCAGGATACTCTAACTTAACTTCTAAATCTGACCCCCAAGATCGCCATGGGCATGGAATATGTGCCTATATTAAAGATAGCTTTCCATGTGGGAGGGACATCTCCAGGGAAGATCCTAACTTACCCTATATGTGCTTCCGGGTTGCTTTAGCTCACACTACTGCATTTATATTTACTCTCTATCGCCCCCACAACAGCGGAGTTACTATCTTTCAAAGCATATCTGAGAAAATTGACCAAGTCCTTTCTACTTATCCTTCAGCTAACATTCACGTATGTGGAGACTTCAATGTTCACAACGTCGAATGGTTGACCCACTCAAACAAGACCGATGATGAGGGGAGGTTCTGTCATGATTTCTCCATTGCCTATGACCTCACTCAGATTGTTCAGGAACCTACCCGTGTGCCCGATAATGACGGCCAGTATGCGAGCCTACTAGACCTTTTTCTCACAACTTGCCCTGAACTATGTTCAGTTTCTGTTCTGTCGCCTCTTGGATCTTCCGACCACTCTGTTGTATCAATTAAGATAAAAATGAAATGTAATAAGTCCCCAGACGTACCTCTTCATCGTACAGTATATCGATACACTAAGGCTGACTGGGATAGCTTCCGTACATTTATATCTGATCTACCTCTGCATTCCATGTTTAAAAAGGATGTGTCCTCTATAGTATTAGACCTAACTGAATGGTTAATTGTAGGTATTGACCATTTCATACCCTCTAAAAAGTTTCAGCAAAAACCTAACAGCCAGCCATGGTTCTCTCCAGAATGTGCTGCTGCCATTGCGCACAGAAATCACTTTTTCCACTGCTTCAAACGTAATAGATGTATGGAAACTAAAGCCGTTTTCAGGACTGCCAGCAACCATTGTAAGAAAGTAATAAGGAACGCAAGAGTGTTGTATGCTCAATCTGTTAAGTCCAAAGTAGCTGAGCAGCGGCTTGGTTCCCACCAGTTTTGGCAAATAGCAAACAGAATCCTGAACAGAAGCGTGTGCTCCATCCCAACTATTATCAATGGACCTGAGGTAATCTCGTCAGCATCAGACAAAGCCAAACTCTTTGTCAGGAACTTTGCAGCTAATTCTACCCTTTGCGACCAAGACCGCCAACCCCCAATATTTCCTCCTGTATCAGAAAATACGCTTTGTGATATACGTATATCTGTACGTGATGTTGCGAAGCTAATCAAAAACCTTGATTCGAGTAAAGCAACTGGCCCTGATGGTATTCCAATTATAGTACTCAAAAAACTTCAACCTGAATTAGCGCCCATACTTACAAAACTGTTTAAACGTTGTCTTAAGGAGAATAGTTTCCCATCTCCCTGGAAAATCTCATCAGTATGCCCTGTATTTAAGAATTCAGGTGATCGCTCATCCCCCTCTCAGTACAGGCCAATAAGTCTCCTGTGTGTCATGAGTAAGTTGCTAGAATCTGTGTTAAATACAGAAGTAATCAAACATCTCAACAAAAATAACCTTCTTAGTGACACTCAATATGGTTTCCGTTCTGCTAGATCTACAGCAGATGTCCTTACAGTTATATCGCATAGGATTAGCAAATCTCTCGACGGTGGCAATCTTTCTAGGGCAATTGCTCTTGACATATCTAAAGCCTTTGATAGGGTATGGCATAAAGGTTTACTTCATAAGATCGCTAGCTATGGTATAGCTGGAAAAGTCTTCTCAATTATTAAATCATTTCTTTCTGATAGGTTCATAAGAGTAGTAGTTGAGGGGCAAAAATCAGAAGCTCACAGTATTAATGCCGGTGTCCCTCAGGGATCCATCCTGGGCCCAACTCTTTTCTTGATCTACATTAATGATCTTCCA
>NC_136497.1:76450033-76482533 GCF_053919585.1 Euprymna scolopes
AAAATTATTGACAGTGGTTTCAGCTAGGTGTTTTCCGTGAAAGATTGGCGAGGGGGGACCAGAGAATGCAGCTCAGACGAGCACTTTCCATGGAAATAAGGATAAAACAGAGACAAGCTCGCAACGTCTGTTCTGTGGGAGAGAGGTTGCAGGGAAGAGAAAAGGGAATCCCCTACCAAGCCACAAAGTCTATTTTGTACTCTGTCAAGGCAGGATAGGCTGTTTTTAGCAGCTCCTGCCCAGATGTGGCAGCCGTACCCATCCTTGGACATACTTGGCTTTTATATAGATAGAGAATTGCATCATTAGTGAGATATCTCCTGGAACGGTAGAAGGATCCCACCTTTTCCCAGTGACCTTGGCCACAGACTTGATGTATGTGTTCCATTTCAGATCAGGAGTAAAGGTCAAATCCAAAAGCTTATCAAAACCTGGGGCCTCCCCTAGACGAGAGCCATTCATTTCAATCGATACCAGATGGGGATCAGAGCGTTTATGATGTAATGATAGGAGTTTGGTCTTCGATGCATTAAAGGTAACCAGCCACATCTTCCCCTACTGTACCACACGCTCAAGATTTAAGGAGAAAGAATCAGAGAGAACATTGTCATTTATGGTCTTTGATGTGTTGCCATAGATAGTCGTTTCATCAGCATAGATGTCAATGAATGATTTTAGTATGTGTTTTGGGAGATCATTGATGTAGATCAGGAAGAGAGTATGGCCCAGGATCGACCCATGAGGGACTCCAGCATTAATACTGTGGGCCTCTGATTTCTGCCCATCAACCACTACTCTTATGAGCCTATCAGAGAGAAATTATTTAATGATAGAGAAAAAAATTTCCAGTTATACCGTAGCTGGAAATCTTGTGAAGTAGGCCTTTATGCCATACCTTGTCGAAGGCCTTTGATATATCAAGAGCAATTGCCCTAGAAATGAAGCCTTTGTCGAGAGATTCGCTAATTCCATGAGATATAACTGTTAGCACGTCTGCTGTAGATCTAGCAGAACGGAAACCATATTGTGTCTCACTAAGAACGTTATTTCTGCTGAGGTGGTTGACTATTTCTCTATTTAATATGGATTCCAGCAACTTACTCATGACACTCAGGAGACTTATTGGTCTGTACTGAGAGGGAGATGACTTATCACCTGAATTCTTAAACAGTTTGGTAAGTATAGGAGCAAGTTCTGGTTGTAGCTTTTTTAACACTATAATTGGAATACCTTCAGGGCTAGTTGCTTTACTGGAATCAAGGTTTTTGATTAACTTGGCGACCTCACGCACATATATTTGTATGTTACCTAGCATGTTGTGTGTTGTAGGAAGAAATACGGGGAGTTGATGGCGTTGGTCGTATAGGGTAGGATGCTGACAAGATGACCTCGTGTCCATTGGTAATGGTTGGGATAGAACGCACGCTTCTGTTCAGGATCCTATTTACTATTTGGCAGAACGGGTGGGAACCAAGCCTCTGCTCAGCTACTTTGGATTTAACGAATTGAGCATATAGCTCTCTTGCATGTTTTATTACTCTTTTACAGTGGTTGCTGGCGGTCCTGAAAGCAGCTTAGTCTCAGTGCATCTATTACGTTGGTAGCTATGGAAAAAGTGATATCTGTGTGCGATGGCAGAAGCATATTCAGGGGAGAACCATAAAGACGATATCTTGATGAACATATAACTGTGTTTATCCCTTTTTATTTCTCTATTTTGTCGGAATACATTTTCCATTATGCTCATCATATATATGGTATAACGGGTAATCAGACATGCGACTAGCATTTTAATATGTTTGGGGGTTAAGATTTGGCTGTCAAAAGGTTAAAGTTGAAAGAGTTGACCCTTGCAGATTCTACCAAACTCCTCCGCCAATTTTTTGTCTAAACACTTGAAATTTTAAATGTAGGTAACTTGGACATAGCTCAAATATTTTATTTTGATTTGAAACCAAAACAATAAACGTTAAGGGGTCAAAATTGGGGTCAAAGTTTAAAAAAACTGAACTCTGTGGTCTCTACGAAATTACTCAGACAAATTTTGGTCTAAACATTTGAAATCTTACAAAAAGTGTATTCCCACATAGGGCAAGTTATGAACAGTACATAGGGCCCGAGCAAAGCCAGGCAGAAACGCAAGTCGTAAATAAGCTTTGTGTTGAGATTAATAATAAATTAATAGCAAATCATTTTGAGTTTGAGATTAATAGTGAATTAAGAATAGTTAAGTTTGGAGTTTAGAGCAATAAAAATTAATAGCAAATAATTTTTGGTTTGAAATTAATAGTTAATTATAAGTAAATAATTTGGAGTTAAGAACAATAGAAAATAAGTAGCAAATAATTTTGGGTTTGAGATTAAATGTGAATTAATAGTATATAGGTTTTGAGTTGAGAGTAATAGTAACTTTATAGCAAATAATTTTGGGTTTGAGATTAATATTGAATTATTAGTAAATGCGTATGGACTTGAGAACCATTGTAAATTAATAGCAAATAATTTTGGGGTTGAGATCAGTCGTGAATAATAGTAAATAAGTTTGGATTTAAGAGTAATAGTAAATTTTTATCAAATAATTTTGGGTTTCAAATTAATAGTAAACTATTCATAAATAGGGCCCGAGCAAAGCCGGGCTGAACTACTAGTATTACATGAATCAGAGTTATAAAAAAAACATTTGCATTGTTTCTTCTCATTCTAAGCATAAATTTTCAATGCACTAATATATATATATATATATATATATATATATATATATACATTTTTAATAAATATATATATATAAACATACACACATGCTTATATATAAATATATATACATAGATGCATACATATACATATGCATACACACATAAATATATACATATGTGCATGCATATATATATATATATATATATATATATATATATATATATATATATATATATATCCACACATCCATTGCATGAAGTAAAACATTAAAATGTACATGCATATATGTGCCTTATATCACGATGATAACAAAATAACATACATCTGTATATAGATATATATATATTTAAATTTACGTATATATATATGCAAATATATATACATGTCTGTCTTTATGAATGTGTATATGTATGTATATATGCATGCATGTATATATGTATGTATGTGTATGCATGTATATATGCGTATCAATGCATGAATGTTCATTTTACTACGATCCTGGCATATAAATACATTTATTAAGATGGAAACAATTGTATTTGATGTATTTAATATAATTGTGCGGAATCCGTAAATGCACTCCTTGCATTGCGGGTATCGTGAATATCCGGTGTTCCCCCCTCACTCTGTGTGACAAAAGCGTTCCACCCTATTAATGGGGGAGGCGGCAGAGGGAAGGGGGGTCGTTGGAGACGTCAAGAGAGAATTGATGATATAATGCCTCGCTTTTTATCTTTTACCCTGCCTCACCCGGAAAAATGTAATCGGAAAAGCCTTCACATGGATATCTCACCGTTCGTTCTTTCTCGAAGAATTTAGTTAGAACTAAAGGCATTAATAACGCCTTATGAATAGAAAATATGGATAAATATAGTAATTATATATATATATATATATATATATATATATATATATATATATATATATATATATATATATATACTTGCAACCATATAAGATCATAGGGGGCATATTTCTGCTAGGTTGGCGGGAAAATATCATTGTGAACGACGATATAACTGACCTCTAAGAGATGAGGTAACGGCTGAGAGGATTGCATCCTGATAGAAACTACTCCTACCTCTACAAAAAGAAGGAATTAATGCCTAAGAGGATAATATCATGACAAGAGAATAAGTAGAACGATACCATCCCATCCCAGAGAAAAAGCAGAAGGTAGTTAGGAGTAATGGTCATATGACAACGGAACAGATACTACATTATTCCCTCCTCAATAGTAGAATGTAATATCTAGGAGGATTAGCTCATTCTTTTTTTGAATATTACGAGATAATGCTTAGGAGTACGGTTCTATGAAAACATGACTGATACGACAATACACACCACCATTAAAAGATACTAAAATAATAGATTAAATTAGATTGTTTTTTTTTCATTCATTTAGAATGCTTAATCATAAATCATTATTGCCTATAGTTCCTCGGCTGTTCGCAGCAGCAAACGATAGCAGATGTTTCACTATATATATATATATATATATATATATATATATATATATATATATATATATATATATATATAAATATATATATGTCAAAACATCGTTAATTAATTACCCACCCATCAGCAGCCGTATAGCGCAACGGTGAGAAGCATTGACTGTCATTTGGGTGGTCGTGTTTCGATCTTGTCTAGCCACACTGATGAGCTGTGAAACAGTGAAACAGTACTGTGTGTAGGTGATTATATACATATATATATAGAGAGAGAGAGAGGAAGAGACTTTGTTTCAAAAAAACTATATGTTAAAATTATTGTCCAATCTCAATAAAAACATCGTTTCCGAAACGATCGTACAATTTATTGATTTGTTTGTCCTTCCTTGTGAAACCGATTTTTAATTTTTTATTTTAATTTTTAATTGTAAATTTTCAATCATCTTACTCAATATTAAAATAGCTCTAGGATATATATGTCTATCGATCTTATTATATGTCTACATTACAATGAGAACTGTTTTCTTTTATTTCAATTGTATTAATTTATATATATATATATATATATATATATATATATATATATTATTCCTTAATTGGAATTCATTTTTTGAGATGAGCATTATATGTTAATTTTCATTTTTATTTCGGACTATTAGTCTCATCTTTATTAGTTGTTGTTTTTGGATCTTTTTTATTGGTTCACAACGTTTCGAGTTAGGAGATTCGAAGTTCCTATCCGTCGCGGTTACCACCTGACGAAGGCCAGAGGAAGTTGGCCGAAACGTTGTGAACCAATAAAAAGATCCAAAAACAACAACTAATAAAGATGAGACTAATAGTCCGAAATAAAAATAAAAATTAATGTATTAATTTACTAATACATTAAAATATACTCTGCTCTTCAGACTGCTGTTCTAATCCCCATATATATATATATATATATATATATATATATATATATATATATATATATATATATATATATATATATATGAAATAAATCTTGATATTGAAAATTTAATCAAATTAAAACACAAAAAAAACTATAAGGAGGCATACAAAATTTTAATTATTCTACAAGAAGAACAAATAAAACAAGAAAAACCTTATTCCATGGAGTTTCTAAGAATGAAATTCTTCTAATCAGAAGGAAGAGGTTTGCTAAATATACTATAAATTTTGCAGGTTAATGCATCACAAGAAACAAATATGAAGTTTATCATATTTGCATCATATATGAAACAGTAGGGATTCAAGGGATTGAGGAAGAAAGAAACGGAAAAAAGGGGGGAAAAGTATATGTTAAAAATCCACTGTTAAAAATAATAAAATCCAGAACAGGAAAAATCCGAAATTGGTCTTTTGACTATATATATATATATATATATATATATATATATATATATATATATATATATATATATATAATAAATTCCACAGCCAAACAACATCGCAGCCCACAAGAGCCATGACAGTCAAAGAACCGGAAGTCCAAGACTCGAGTTTCGCCTTCATTTGGGCTCATCAGTTAGACACATCCGAACTCAGGATTCGAAACCCGAGTTGTGTATATATATATATATATATATATATATATATATATATATATATATATATATATATATATATATATATATATATAAAGAAGAAACTGGAAGTGATTAGATCAAATCTTTATGCGTTTTTTTGTTGTAATTTTTTATTTAATTTTACTTATTTTAAGATAATACAAGCGGGGGTAAGTTCAGCTTTGCCGGGCTGTACAATACGCTAAAATATATTTCAATTAATGCAATTTCGTATTTATTATTACAAAGAGAGAGAGAGGGAGAGAGAGAGAGTGTGTGTAAAATAGAGAGAGAGTAAGAGAGAGAGAGATAAAGAAAGAAAGAAAGAGAAAGAGAGAGTGCTGATTACAAAAGTTTAAAAAATGACTTGGGTGCCATCAGCTAGAATTGAAACCAAAACATTTAGCGCTCCAGTCGCGTTCCCTATCGTTTGAGCTAAACCGAAAGACAGAAAAAATTTTTTTTAAATGAAACCACTTCAATCAATGATTGAATTTGCGCATGCGCTAAACTAATACAGATATGTCGGCAAATTGAAATGAATATTTTGCATTTCAACTCGCCGACATATTTCTGTACGCGTTTTTATCCATCCAAACAAAATTATTTTTAACTATCCTTTGTGTATGATTAATATTTCCTGACAAATTTCAGTGTTATGTGACCAATACTTTAAGAGCTTATCGGTTAAATAATTGCACATATTCAAACACACACAGACACACACATACATACACCTAGTTGTTATATTTATATAGATTATATTCACATGTATATTATAGCTTTTCTGTTTTCCCTTGTTTGTATATTATCTATTTAATATATAATTTCTTATAAATTTAGATGTTTACGCTGTAATATTTCTATCGCATAGAAGGTAGGTAATGGTATTATTAATAACTTGACAGAGTACTGTCCCTTTTAATTTTATTTTGTGTTCATCCTTATATTACAAAAGTCTATTATATTTAGCATTAGTCTATTATAATAATTCTCACATTTCAAATGTCAAGTCTTTTCAGTTGGTCAATTATTACTTTTCAAAAGGTTGGTTGGTTGGTTGGTTGATTTTACGGCATATCAACCTTTTCAGGTTTTTAATACCGAATCCAGTGATTTTGATGAAAGTTTTTTTAATAGAATATATATATTTTTTTTTTTTAAGTCAGTTTCTATTCAACCTATAGTAAATACCCTAACAGGTACTACCACCCCGGGTAAGAGTGGATCTGGGAGCAATGGCAATTAAAAGGTGGTTCCACACTCCCCAAAGCCCGCAAGCTAGGGCCTCACCATCGGATATAGTTTAAGGTCATATCCAGGACCATTTCAAAAGGTAGCTATTACAATATTGTTTCGTATTGCGACTAACAAGTCTGCAAAATTGTCTTTGCTGTACATTTAGTCACGTACTTATCAGATGTTTATCTTAAAACATTTAGAAAAACACCATTTGAACAACTTATATGGGTTATGATAATCTTCGTAACGTGAAAAAACGGCAGAGACCTGAAGGATCATATCGTTGCTAGTTATTTTAATTGAGGGTTCAAAATTTGTAAGATCATTTATCTATTTATAATATAAAATCCTGAGTAGTCATGAACATAAGCAAGTTGAGCCGAGAACAAAGATTAATAAAAGAAGCTGAGCTTGGATCAAGCAAAATTTTCTTTTTGTCTGTTATGAGATGAAAAGATCTTGGTAAAAAGAGAAGAAATCAATAGGGAATTAGAATAAGATAGCTAATTCCATCAGAATATTAGGATCGCATTTATCACTGATTCAAGATGCTTGTGTGTTTTCCACTAAAATAAGGCCATTTAACAAAAGGAACAAATTAATTCAGAAAAGAATGGAGATTAGGACGAAAGAAAAGAGAAATCAAATCCACGAAAAAGGAAGATAAATTGTTTTCGAGTCCAATGAAGACATTTTGATTGGGACTGATGAAATGTTGAGTAGGGTAAGTAAGACAATTAAAGTCGGGAAGAGGAGGAGGAAGATTAGAGGGGTCAAATCGGATCCAGATTTAATGAGGGGGTCATTAGATTGACCAACAAACTACATCCTTTGGCAATTCGAGGATATTTGCATGAATAAATCAAAGAAAAGGATTGAATCCTTAATAGAAAACACAAAAAAGGTTTATTAGTTGTAGAAAGAATAACTTCTTAGCATACGTCCATTCGATCTGCACGTTTAGCGATGGTAATTTTCTTTCTTTATTTTTTAAACTTTATCTAACCTCAAACAAGTCATATTGCCATAAAAACGTAAGGTGCTATTATCTTTAAGGGCCAGACTTATATGGATCATCCTAGATAGAGGTTTACTTTGGAGCACACATTTGCTTTAGCCAGTGTCGAAGGCCGTTTCTACCTACTGAGCTTCTGGTGGGCTTAATTTTTGGTTAGCCTGTATGAAGTCTAGGGGACTTAACGTTGATGGTGGGGTTTCTTTCAGGCTTGAGTTTTCTTGAATCGATTCTACCTCCTTTCCTTTTTTTTATTATTATGAAGGGTCCTTGAGCAGTTTACTTTTACATTGTATTTAATTTCAAATAAGGCATAACAACGTAAGTGGCTACTGTGATAAATGGCCAGATTTTTCTTAAGCGAAATCGGTTCAGATAAAGCATGAAGCTACTGGATGGAAGAAGCTAAAAATTATTACTTCAATATCGAAAACTAGTCAGTGATAAGTGAATACATTTCGACATAGAAAGCAGTAATTTTCTCCCTTTGTCAGAAATATTGTCCATAGAAGGAGAGAACTAAAAGACAAATTAAGGGAAGCAAGAGTTACAAGGCTGATTAAAATAAACTCATAATATGCATTTTACTCTACCAATATAGATATGTATATATGTATAAGAGAGTATCCTAGATAGAGGTTAATTTATGGGTAGACGTTTTTGTCAGCCAGTCTTGTAATCCCTTTCTTCCCTGTTGAACTTTTGAGCTTACTTTTTGGGTAGCCTGTTTGGAGTACATGAGATTGAACGCTGATATTTGGCTTTTCTTTAGGGCTGGTTTGTGGTTTCCGTTGATATTTTATGATTAGATCCTTATGTCTGGTGGATTCATGCCTTATCACGAAACTCCCATAAAAAATATCGGGGTATTGTGAAGAAAGATGCTTGATTTTTCTTTTACAAACTAATGCATAACCGACTAAACAAACCAACGCCCTAACCTTCAGTATGACAGATTATTACAGAGAACTGAAAGAATACTCGTCCCAGGACTGGTAAAGTGGATTCGACAAACAGAGCAGTTTTGCTTCATTTCTATGTCCCCTTACGAAGATTAATATTAAGACATAATACTACTTAAATCTTCATGTCGAGAATCCCTATTATAATTTTGATTAAAATCCTTTATATGATTTTGATTATAGGAAGTCTAAAATTTAATGCTCTAGCTTAAGGGGTCATCAGAATAGATTGAAATTCACTGAATTTTGCTTAATTAACGTCTACTTATTATGGATAAGAATGTAGAATGTTTTTTAGAGGCATCAAATTTAAAATTTACAACTCTATTTTCTTAAATTGAAAATTTGTCGATTATCGGTTACTAGCAGGGAGACCCAACGTTGCCCAGGATGAATGATAATCAACGAATATTTCACACTCCTATATTTTTATTGTCATCGAAATCCGTGAAATCGCCCGGGAGGAAGCTTCACATGCCTTCATGCAGTAATTTATTCCAATATATATGTTATTCTACATTGCACTCTAGAGAACCTACTGTTTCTTTTATAAAATTATTTTATATAAACTTCTTTCCAGTTAATGAAAAAAAAAACATTAAGAGATTTACGTGCGTAATTTGAACCTAGAGCCCACATCATGCAAAAAAAAACAAAAAAAAAAACACGTAAACTTTCAAGTCTTATAAAATTCTTTATAGTTAATGAAAACAAATTTACGTGCGGAGTTGGAACCTACATGTTGAGACACTTGTAGTCTGTCTAAACTGTACGAACGAACTGACTAAACCAAGATGGCCGACTCCTATTTATATCACCACAAGCAAGGGAGGTAACCATGTAACTGAAGCAAGGGAGGTAACCAATGTCTACATTAACATTGCTGCTGTCCTCAAGTGAATAATTTATTTCTGATTTAACAAGTCCCTTAGAAGCTCAGACGAAGCTCCTGCCTTGGTCAAACAATCAGAGACCTGATCACAACCCTTGATCCATTCTATCTGTATCTCTCCTCTACTCTTCATTTCCTTCAGCCTTGCTACATCTATTCTCAATCGTCGATCGCTTACCAGATTGTTGGAATTCAATGTCTCCACAAGTGATGCATTATCTGTCTTGCAGAGAACGTCTGGCAATTTAGATAACTGAAATACCTCTTGTATCATAACCGCAGTCAAAACACCAGCATCAGCTCCCTCATTCAGAGCAAGAGTCTCTGAGGCCAATGGGCTTTTTGTCACTCTGTCCAATTTCTTTGACGCCCAACACATGGGGGCCATTTTGTCAGTACTTCCTCCAATAAAGACAACAAAACCACCCTGTGAAGATCCATCTTCCAGACTGGCATAAGAGGCATCAGTATAACACAAAATGTGTAAATCTGAGGGCTTTCCCAATTTTGGAAATGTTATAGAACCCTTCTTGGATTTCAATTTTGATAAGGCTTTATTCGCCTCAAATAAGGCTTTTACTTTGGGATGCTTTCCAGTGTTGCTCATTTTACACACATCAAAAGCTATATCAGGGCGTGTTTGAGTTGAAACCCACATCATCTGACCTGCAAGTCTCTTCAACTCATGCTTTTCTTCTTCATTCAGTTCATCATTTTTCCTCAGTATCCTCCCTTTGCTTATTTCTATTGGAGATATGGAAGATACATATAGATCTTGTTCTACAGTGATCCCATTTTCCTGTTGATTAACATTCAGTCCAACATATTTGAATGTTCCACTTTCATGAGGTCCCACCTTAAATTTTTCTTTCAATGTTGCAATCACATCCCTTTCAAACTCTGTGTTTCCACAGAAAACAAAATCATCCACGTGCATAGCAAGAATTCCAGTCAAATTTCCTTTAATATCATGCCACAAAAACAATGCATTATCATAAGCACTTGCTACTCCTTTTAATTCAATCAAAGCCTGAGTAACTCTCTTGTACCATGCCCGTGGAGCATCATTCAATCCATAGATGCATCTTTTTAATTTCCACACTTGAGATTTAGGACAAACATCAGATGGTGGCCTCAGGTACACATCTCTCTCTAAAATACCACCTTGCAAAAAGGCTGAGGTAAAATCTATGGTCTGCAGCATCCAATTCTTTATTGATGCGGTTAGCATGACCATTCGCATAGCTTCACGGCTACATGTTGGGGAGTCCGTTTTCAGATTACTATTTTCTTCATAGCCTCGTGCTACAAGGCGAGCTTTCATTGTTTTCTGATTATCCTTGAATTTTTCAGTAATCACCCATCTTGTGGATATTGTTTTTTGACCTGTGTATGGCACACATTCAAATACTTCATAGGTGTTCATGTTTTTTATTTCTTTATGCTTGGCATCCATTACAGCTTTCGACTGCTCTTGTTCAGCGGTGAGCAGGACTACATTTTCCTGTTCAGTATATTGGGGCACTTCTCTCCAATGATCAATATGATTCCAGTTGATACAAACTTGATCCTCGTTTTCATCCTCAGGTTCTATATTGATCCAATGACTATATTTGCCAGTTGATTTAGGCTGTACTGACATAACCTTTCCTTTCTTCCACTCCCCACTTCCATTTATTTTATAAGTTATGGTCTTATTTCGGCCAGGTTTTTCAGTCTTATCTCTTAAACTGGTAGAACTATCAACAACTTCTTCTCTGTCTTATATCTTCACTTTCTACCACTTGATTCTGCAACTCCTCCTCCTCAACTGAAAGGTATTCATTCTTCCCTTCTGTAGTGTTTCCCAGCATTTCAGCTTTTTTTGTTCTTTTTTCGTTGTTTTTATTTACTTTCATCAATTGGCACGGATGCATCCTATAAAATGCTCCGCCATGTCTGATTAAGACAAACTGGCCTTCTCTGCCTAACACTTTTGCTGGACCACGCCATCCTTTAAAACCCTGCCTCCGATAATAGATTTGGTCTCCGGTAGCATAATCTTCATCAGCATAAGTTCTGACATTAGACCTGAGAGCTCTCCTAATTCTCTCACTGGACTCAGCTTCCAAAAAGTTTCTCCTTGCACTATGGAGAGCATTTAAATTTTTTCTCACCATGTCACTTGTAGTAGAGGACTCCATAGCAGGTAACTGGTCTGTCAGAATTGAGGGTGTATTTACATTGAAACCGAATACAAGTTCATTTGGACTGTGTCCAGAGTAATTGAGGAGGGCATTTTTTGCACAAATAGCCCATGCCAAGGCAATTTCAGGTTCACACTTCTCATCGTCAATTGTTTTTTTCATTGCCTCAGCAACTATCAAATTATGACGTTCTACAGTACCGTTGCTGAATGGACTTTCTGTGGCAGTAGTACAGGTCTCTATGTTGAGTTTTTCATTCATCTGTCTATAGTGTTCGTTGTTGAATTCACCCCCATTATCACTCAGAAAACGAACAGGAGATCCGAAATAGGTAATCCACATCATAAAGATGTTTTTGATGATCTCCTCCTTCTTCTTTGTTTTGATCAATGTTGCCGCTGAATACCTGGTAGCGGCATCAATGAGATGTAGTATCCACACCTCATTGTGGATGAACTCTTTCAAATCCATGCAAACTGTGTGATTAAATCTATTGCCAAGAGGCAATCCCACAACCGGTCGCAGTGGAGCTTTTTTAAATCTAAGGCAAATTTGACAGTTTTCACAAACCTCCTCAATCGCCTTTATAAATTCCTTGTCATTGAATTTGCCACTTTTTTTAACCAAGGAAACAAGTTTTTCCTTCGAGGCATGAGCAAACTGTCGATGAAGTTTTTCTGCTTTTTTTTTTTTCTGTGAAAGAACACTGACCAAAATTCTGAACATGTAATACAATGTTCTTAGTACCACTATGATCCAACAACTTATTTGTTAAGGGGAGACAATAGTGCCCTGAAGTTGTGGTCTTTAGTTCAATACATTTATCAAAAATCCAGCACATATCTTTCCGGAAATCTAGCACTATTCCTGCTGTCTTCATTGATTTGTGACTTAATAGAAGAGGCAAGTCGTTTTTCACAATATCTGCTTCGATATAAACTCTTATACCTCCGAGTGTAACCGGAAATTTAGCAACTTTAATTGCTGTGACAGCCACTCCATCACCAAAACAAAAACTCCGGTCTGAGTTTGTATACTTCACTAGTTGCAGGTCACTTTCATTTAAAGTATCTAAATAAACATCAAGCCACACTTCGCCAGCCAGTGTGCGAGTACAAGCAGAATCCAAGACTGCCATTCCAAATGTTTCCTTTACAAGATTTGAGATTTTTTCATTTGTACTGTTCAAATAAATATTTTCTTGAATGAACAACGTAATGTGTATTTGTTCTGTCGCTTCCGTAAACCTGGGCGCATTTCTAGGACACTCTCTAATTAGATGGTTCGGAGACTGACATTTGTAACACAACAACACGTTTCCACTTCGGTCACATGGATTAGATTGTCCTCGACGAAAACGCCTTTTGTTGTTACCCGGTTTAGAATAATTATAGTTGACGATTTCGGGCTCTGATTTCACTGCCGGTACATTTTCATCACGATAAATGTCACCAAATACTTTCTTTATCGATTCCTTCATGTTTTGATACGTCAAAACAGAACACGTTGTCCGCGCTAATTTTTCGTTCTCTTCCGATATGTTAACCGCGTTCAAAACAAGAAAAGCTTGCACTCCTTCCGGTAGAATAATGTGGAATTTTTTTAATCTTTGGTACAAAAACTCATAACGAACATTCATGTCATTTATACTGGTACCTGACGATCTTTTATAAGTGTAAAATTCCTTAAAAGTCATGTAAGCGCGCGTGTGTTCATCCTTTAAATATATGTCATCCAGTTTCTTTATTAAGATCTTCAAGCCATCTCGTCCGCCGATGTCACTTGTTGGCAATTCACGGACACATTCTCTAATATTCGGTGGTAGCGTCAAAAACACTGCTGGCCCTTTTTTTTCCTCAGAAAGATCCGTGAACAACGACCACATTTCAACGTCTTGTTTCCAGTTCTCGTAAACATCCTCCCCCTCCAACAATGGAGGTTGTTTGTTCGAAGTTGCCATATCCGATATCCGATCTGTCTAGTGCTACAGACAAGCTGTACAAAAAAAAAAAATTTTTTTTTTCGTTTTGTCGCACACAGAGGGGTATCTCTGCTACCATTTGTTGAGACACTTGTAGTCTGTCTAAACTGTACGAACGAACTGACTAAACCAAGATGGCCGACTCCTATTTATATCACCACAAGCAAGGGAGGTAACCATGTAACTGAAGCAAGGGAGGTAACCAATGTCTACATTAACACTACAGACCACGTCATGCAAAATAAAAATAAAAATAAAAAAAACGTTATCAACTTACCCACAGTAGAATATTCACAGCCCGTTGTTCTACCATTGTTACTAAGCGACGACATGGAAAAAAATGGCTTTACCGATGACAGATAAATTAGAATAACGGTTTCGCTATCGGTAATTATCCGGGGCACTCTGAGACGAAACTTAACTAAAACCACTCCCAGACTTATACACTAAAGTTCTGTAAGTTTTAAAGAAAATCTGTCCAGCCGTTTCGGAGTCTATAAGGAACGAACTCTCACACACCCACACAAAGTTGTAATTATATAATTGTAGATAGATATATAGATAGATAGATAGATAGATAGATAAGAGATTTTGAGTTCAGCTTAGTTTAGCAATTAATTTTTTTCTTTTACAGAGGAATCACCACTTATCAAGGCCCGGAGACCACTCGAGAATAAGGGTTAATGGGTGTACATTAGTCGATTAAGTAAACATAAGTAGTGGGAATTTTGTAACTTGGATTACTTAGGGGGAGCGGTTTATCAAGAACTTTTTTACGTTGGATTTGAAGACAATCAGATTGTAGTCAGCTGGAAAGCAGGTAAACGGAAGAGAATTCCACATGCGTGCAGTTTAAGAAAGAAGCTTTGTTCATGAAATCTACATTTAGGTTTAGACACAGATAAAGAGAAATTGTTGATAGTAGTTTTTCGTGAAAGTTTGGCGAGGGGGGAACCATAAATTGAAGTTCAGCTGGGCAGTTGCCATGAAAATAACGATAAAGCAGAGACAGGCTTGTAACATCTCTTCTGTGGGAAAGAGGTTGCAGGGAAGAGAAAAAGGCATCCCCCACTAAGCTACGGAGTCTATTTTGAACCCTGTCAAGACAGGATAAGCTGCTTGTGTGGTCACATGCAACACGATCTGATCATTTTACTGAGAGAAACATTTGAGGAACGAATAATTTCACAAAATTAACTTGTCAACTCGCCACTTGGTCGGTGCAATTTAACCTCATTAGATTATTTTCTTTGGAGACATGTAAAGTCCTGTGTCTACAGACACAATAGACAACTTACAAGGCAACATTCGACATGTTATTGCAACTTCCCCCTTCGGAGGAAGCCGGTTAAATCCGCATTAGGGTTAGTGCCACAGCTTTTTCATTTCAGTAATGCTTATTTTTACCATTTCACAAAAATCGAAGGTATGTAAATTTTCTTGAAAGGCTATCGTCCCCTCCGTTTTACCCATTTAGAATAAAACTTAATTAAACTAAATATAGCCCACATTACGATCCATTATACCTAGCAACAGTGTTCCTTAAAGTCGAAATGGTTGCTTATGGTTAATTAGTTTAGGAGTGAATTCTGTACGTGCAAATCTATAAACATACATACATAACTAACTTTATATAACAAATAGAGCTGTATACGGCAGAAGGTGGGAGACTGGCTTTAGTATGATTTCCAAAGTTTCATGTATATGTAAAAAAAAGTTTATGAGCTCATAAAACATAAGCATTTCTTCAATCATCTCTCGAGTTCATATGTAGAAATATAGGGTCTACTTTCACTGACCTTTCACACGAAATGACGTCAATATATATAGGTATAGCTTACAAAAGTACACTCAGCGATGTTTTATTCAGTTGGACTTATAACCAAAAACAAAATAAAAAAAGAAATTCCTAAGGTTACAAAAAAAAATAATGTATAAGATAAAAAAAAGTCTGATGAACAGGATGTTGGTAAATGTAAAAACCAAAGCCGAAAAGAAATTATGTTTTTTATTCTTCTTCCTTTCCAAGCCATGTTTTAATATAAACTAACACGAAGAGAAAAAGTTGTATCAAAGGGCATCTATTTACAACTCTATCATTCAGTATAAACAGGGAAGCAATAAAAAGTAGAAATTGGGTTTCAGGGTGGGAAACGAAATGACCAGTGGCAAGCTGGTTGATGGGGGAGGGGCGTGAAGGAGCCTGCATTTCAAAATGAGATTCACAAGGAAGTTTTTCAGGACTGAATTACTAACTTGGCTGACTCATTAGGCAATGAAGGTTGGCCGTAAAACCAAATATCAAAGACATTGCGACCAGCGCCGGAGTTTTACTAAATCTGGGATGAGGTAGGAGGCATTAAAGTGAATCTGAATTGTATCTGAATATTTGGGAACTCTTCTGGTCAGAAAAAAAGCCTAACCAATAAAATTGATAGCAGAAAGAAGAGAGTCAGTAAGTGTTTTCTGGTTTTTAATTTTCTTTTTTCCCATACCGTTTGCATAGGAAGCATTAAAAGAAAAACAGGTGGAATGAACAGATATACAAATGATTACGAATATCCTTATTTTATGTGGAAGACTAGGTACATTCTAAATAATTAAATATAGTACGCCTTTGCTGATTATCAATAAATTTTCTACAGAAGTGCAGGCGATATAATTTTCGATAGGAAAATAAATGTAAAAAAAGGTATATTTCATTACCACACAACATCATGATAAAATTATAGTTCATTACCACAAAACATCATAAAAAAGGTATATTTCATTACCACACAACATCATGATAAAATTATAGTTCATTACCACAAAACATCATAAAAAAGGTATATTTCATTACCACACAACATCATGATAAAATTATAGTTCATTACCACAAAACATCATAAAAAAGGTATATTTCATTACCACACAACATCATGATAAAATTATAGTTCATTACCACAAAACATCATAAAAAAGGTATATTTCATTACCACAAAACATCATAATACAATTATATTTCATTACCACAAAACATCATAATACAATTATATTTCATTACCACAAAACATCATAATAAAATAATATTTCATTACCACAAAACATCATAAAAATAATATTTCATTACCACAAAACATCATAATAAAATTATATTTCATTACCACAAAACATCATAAAAATAATATTTCATTACCACAAAACATCATAAAAATAATATTTCATTACCACAAAACATCATAATAAAATTATATTTCATTACCACAGAAAATCATAATAAAATTATATTTCATTACCAGAAAACATAATAAAATTATATTTCATTACCACAAAACATGATAATAAAATTATATTTCATTACCACAAAACATCATAATATAACTATATTTCATTACCACAGAAAATCATATTACATTTCATTACCAGAAAACATCATAATATAAATATATTTCATTACCGAAGAAAATCATAATAAAAGTATATTTCATTACCACAAAACATAATAATAAAATTATATTTCATTACCACAAAACATCATAATAAAATTATATTTCATTACCACAAAACATCATAATAAAATTATATTTTATTACCACAAAACATCATAATAAAATTATATTTCATTACCACAAAACATCATAATAAAATAATATTCCATTACCACAAAACATCATAATAAAATTATATTTTATTACCACAAAACATCATAATAAAATAATATTTCATTACCACAAAACATCATAATAAAATTATATTTCATTACCACAAAACATCATAATACAATTATATTTCATTACCACAAAACATCATAATAAAATAATATTTCATTACCACAAAACATCATAATAAAATTATATGTTATTACCACAAAACATCATAATAAAATTATATTTCATTTCCACAAAATATCATAATAAAATTATATTTCATTTCCACAAAACATCATAATAAAATTATATTTTATTACCACAAAACATCATAATAAAATTATATTTCATTACCACAAAACATAATAAAATTATATTTCATTACCAAACAACATGATAATAAAATTATATTTCATTACCACAAAACATCTCAATATAATTATATTTCATTACCACGGAAAATCATAATAAAATTACATTTCATTACTACAGAACGTCATAATATAATTATATTTCATTACCACAGAAAATCATAATAAAAGTATATTTCATTACCAGAAAACATCAGAATGTTTTATCATGGGGTATTTAATTTTTATGAATTTTTTTATTTTAACAAGAAAATCTCTATCTAATTATTGAGGTATTGATTTTATTATGGTGGTCTGGATTGTTATGGTCTTTATATGAACGTTTCTATTATATTATGATTCATCCAAAAATGGTTTGAAAGAAGATTACGATTTTAGAGGCTATTTAAAATGACGGCATCACCTCTTAACTAGAACTATATCAGTTACCACAATGCCACATTCACTCCAGAGGATATCCTACTAAAGTCAAACCCAAATTTGAAAAAGTTTTATTGGATCCTGAATATATACAGAGATTCCATTTCATTGTCGAGGAAGTCGGGAGTAAAGGAAAAACAACAAAAAATAGTTAGTTCCAATTAAGGCCAATGAGACATAAAATATTTTTTGTGACGAGTAATTTTTAAATGAATGGAAAATCGTTAAATGCATATACTGTATTAACATATAGTTTTTAAATAAATAATTTACATTTAGTTTATTCATGCTAATAATATTATGGAGTCTACATTCGCACACTTCATTTATAAAAAAAAGGAAATACATTTTACTTTTAATGTATTCATATCAATAATAAACATTCTAGGTTCGCATCGTTCATGAGAAAAGAACTCCCATAGTAATACCACAATAGCGTTAGCGAAAGAGACAATGGGCATGTTCTTTCTGCCCTCAGATACGGAAAAAGAAAAAGAGAAAACGCAAGAAATGTACCTGGTTTTATGCTGGAAGATGTGAAGAGCGTGATAAGCCTACATAACTGGGCGAGATTTGAGGCGGATGAAATGAACCCGGCTTGGAGGGAAAGGAGATAGTTCTTCCTTACATCATGCGTGAATGGAAACGTTACGATCAGTGGCGACCGTGCAGAACAAGAACCAAACTTCTAGAGACACCAGGATACAGAATATTATTACTCTTATATTTCTCACACAATCCCTCTTTTTGGTTTGGATGGTAACAGAACTATCAACACCGGAGTTCACTTCTGATTGATCGACCATACATGAAAGGTTCATTTTGACTCCCCCCGTTTTTTTTTCGATAATAGGTAAACGAACGAAGAAATAAATAAAAAGGTATTGTTTGCACCAGTATAGGCTACGTTCTCGACAATCAGTCTCACAGTGGTTTTGTTGCTGTTGGACTAAGAAGTAGGCCTGTTCAATGCGAGAAGGTCTTATCTCCCAGGCTTTACCTTCTCTCTAAAAAATTGTTATTCTATTGTTAATCGCCTGAGACACTTCACTTTAATCACGATGGCACACTGGTTCTCGCTATGATCACTGAAGTTAAGCAACTTTGAACTTCGTCAGTACCAGCTGGGTGACCGTTTGGGAATACTATTCAACGTATGTAGACTATAACAGGAATATAGATTCGGTTAGAGACCGTACATTTTATATTCTCTATAAACCTTCTTCTTAGGGGGAAGCTGGCTCAGCCAACCCAGTACGAGAACCACACCTCGTAACCGAGATACATTGAAGTCATTTCCTTGTATTTTATTTATTTATTCTTTTTTGGCACATTTTTAAACTTAAGGTAGACAATTTATATTATATTCTTCAATTTAAAATGAGTTATCTCCCCCCACCTCCCGAATACTGAGTTTGATTTTTAGATGATCATTTAAGATGATTCATATTAACAGACTTTATTTACTTGTCTCCCAAGGTCGGTTCATAATGTGTTTAAATTCCAGCCCTCTTCAAGAAACAAAGATAAAAATTGCCTAAATTTGGAAAGATTTCTCCTTCACTCACCGAAAATAGGAAAGATGAAGTGTAGTATCAGAACGGAGGCTACACGTTGCTGCAAGCAAAACGATTAAAAAATGCATGTCCATCATATTAGCAGTTGTCTGGACCAAACTATTTAATTTTTTAAGTAAATCATAGTTAAGAAAAGTAGTACGAGGGTCGTTCCAAAAGTAAGATCTGCTATACTATTTTTGTAACTCAAAAACTAAAACATCGAAGACCTACAAAGACGAGAGCGGTACCATTAAAACTAGCCGCTTTTTGTGTTTCGGAATTTATTTTTCAAGATAGTCAGCATCATTCTCAACGCACTTTTTACAACCTCTATTGAAGCGTCGGTCGTAAAAGTTTGGAGTGCACTTTTTAAGCAAACAAACGACTCTTTATACACTTTTATTGTTACTTATTAGTCCTCGCACGAAAGAGCAGGACACAAAATGTTTTAAATAATAATAATAATAATAATAATAATAATAATAATGATGATAATAATAATAATAATAATAATAATAATAATAATAATAATAATAATAATAATAATGATAGAATAACAATAACAAAGACTTTCGCTGGCGAGGACTACTATTGACCGTAACCAGTTATACACTCCTTTTGAAAATTTCATCTCTATTTTTCTCGTTAGGTACTGAATATTTGTTAATGAAACCTAATATGAAAATATGAAATATGTTCCTTATTAAATTTTAAATAAGTTTTTAAAAAATTTAATCTAAAAAGGTTATTTTAAAGTTTTTGTTAAAAAAATTCAGATTTTCTCAATATTCAGACCTGTATTACAAAGAGGGGGTTGCAAAAATGAGTTGTGGTGTGAGGAGAAATACAAACTGAAACAGAGAGAATATTCAGACCTGTAATAATACAAAGAGAGGGTTGCAAAAATGAGTTGTCGTGTGACGAGGAATACAAACTGAAATAGAGAGAAGGAAAGTTTTAAAATATAATCTTAAAAAGATAAGATACAAGTTAGAAAAGCATTTCATCCAAGACATGAAAATTGTTAAAAAAAAATGTTTTTACTATAGGCTTTAGAAATAAAGGTACAAGATTCAATTTGAAATTTATTTATCTTCAAAGTGCACTTTTATAAATTTTACAAAGTAAGGTATAAGAATTTAATTTAAATTGAAACAAAAAATTACCTTGGATTTATTTTATGTAACGTACATTTTGGTGCACTTTAAAAACATTAGCTTTCATCTAGTAATTAATGATATAAATATAAAATTTCCAATGATTTTTTTAAAAAAGTGCAACAGAATGTAGACTGAAACAACCGTAACGTCACCCATGTAATCTAGAACGTTCTCTGCTTCTCACAAGATCTCAAATGTTACCTCGTCTCGCAGGTTATCCACATCTCTCACATGATCGTTTTCTTTCTCATTTTGATAGTCCTTTTTTCTCTACCGGTGACGTCATTTTGCATGCATTTGCATTAGAACATCAACACACAACGTCGATACATCACTCCACCCTTGTATACAGGGTGGAACGATAAAGTTGTCGCCTTAGAAACAAACAACAACACTGCAGTTTTATTTTAAAACTTTTATTGGAAAATCAATTCAGGTAACTTCATTATGTCGTAGATCTGACATCAATTCCATTTAGCCCGCCTCCAGTCTCAATCATTGCTTCAATACGGGTCTGGAACTGGGAGCATGCCTTTTCCACAAGTACCAGCAGGAGCTGGGCAAATACTTGGCAGATGGCGGCGATCAGGATGGCTTTGGTATTGTGAGAGGTCATGTTGGTGATGTTCTCGCCGTATGATCAAACGAAGTATTCCAGTGGGGTCAGATCGGGGGAGGAGAGGGGTCAGTAAGAGAAGGATACAAAGTCGTAGCACTTCTTCTAAAGCCGAGCCTGGGTCTCTTTGAATCTGTGGGCAGATACTGAGTCTTGCTTCCACACCCAGGCTCTGCCAGAGGTCACCTGATTGCACAAGGGGATCACCACATTCTTTACCACATCCAGATACACTTTGGTGTTGACGGTCAACTGGCTAGAAACTTTGTTTTCATCACCTTGGACACGTCCTTATTATTCGTTGCAATCCAGCGATACATTTTGAGGATGCTGGCAATGGTCCTGTTGTCATAACTTTGATCAGTAGCGAGCATTAGTTGTATAGTGGCGCATCTCCGATCTCGCTCGCTGTACATTGTGTTAGTTTCAGATATGACGGAAGGCTCCTATTGCCCTTGGGATTTGTACACAACTGGCCAACTAATAGACGATCTGCAATAAAAAAGAAAAGAAAAGAAAACCGGGTTTCTATCAAACGGAAATGGAATTATGTCGTCTTTTCTAGGGCAACAATTTTATCGTTCCACCCCGTAGTATAGATTTATTCTTTGTGCAATATGCCAGTTTCACCCCATCTCGTTGAAAACTTAAAGTTTGAGGTCACAATGTTATCCTTGATGCCACTGTTGTGTTCAACATGAAACTTGAACTAAAGTACACTTTTCTTAGCCTTCAGGCTAAAATTAAAAAGTAATTTGTTCTTTCCCTGATATCTGTCTAGTTATACCTCTTTCTAGAAAGACATCAGGTACTTATTAGAGGTTGCTAACATCCCTAAGAGAAAATGTTTCTGTGGACCGAACTCGATTCAAACTTTTCCTATCGGCTACAAAATCAACTGTTCCCTGTTGATTGCGGTACTGTTCTACAAGGTCCACTTTATCATGTTTGCCTTCACTCTTTGAGAAGTGGTTAGTATATGGCTAATCGCTTGAGGCGTCTTTAATGGATATACCGACGGGCTACACGGACATCTTTTGCAGAGTCATAGTGCTCCTCTTCTGGGGCGCTGCATTTTTTATTTAACTTTCCGTCCATAGTGTAACATTTCTCACGATAGGAGTGCAATAAATTTCTCGAACTTGGCACACACAAATCGCCAGTCCGTATCGTTTACCATTTAGCTACCGTCACCCTCCTGCTGACAAACCTGAGGTCTAGTTTATTTTTGTACCTGCACGAATTTGTTGCAGAGGCACTTAAAAAAATAATTTTAAAATATCCTCCAACCTCATATCGAGGGAGACAAAAACTAAGACCTCTTAAAAAAACAACAAAAAAAAAACTTTAACATCTGGAACAGAATCACCCCTCTATTCACCTGGTTCCTTTCACCGTGGAAAGGGCTGGCCCAGAAGAGGAGGGACGAGCAACACACAAGGTTGGTGAGGGATGGGGATGGGCACAGTTGATTTAAAATCTAGCAGAACAAAAAATCTAAGTCAAGCTCCTCACATTGTTTTGATGACAAAGAGCTTCAGTTTCCTGTTTATTGTCTCCATTCAACTTCTTTGACTATCGCTCTTTTCTTACCCCACCCCCACCTGTAAAGCTTCTAAAACGCAGACCTCACTAATGGGACAAGGAAAGGAAGGTAGTCCGTAACCATATATGCTCTCTAGACTCAATGAGAGGTTTTTCTCATTACTTTACTTCATTTATTCCCTCTCATTCTTGTAAATCACTTTATATGCATGTATGTGTACACACACACACACACACACACACACACACACACACAGATATATATATATATTCCTCCATTTTAAATTTCGTTACCGAAGCTTTAAAACGACTTCTGAGTGCGCCATTACATATAATGCGAGTTTATATGCAGAGCATATATATCGAGCTTCGTATATTACAAAAGAAAATTTGTTTAAAATTTCAAGTCTTTAGATTGAAAATTACCAGAGTTATTGCGAAGGAAAATGTACACAGACACACAGACACGTTCACTTTTATAGATATACTAGCATGGGTGCCCGGCGTTGCCCGGGTGTTTGGAGGTGTATGCTGAGCAAAAAAAAAAAAGAAAAGAAAAAACGGTCAATTTTTTTTAGTTTTGACCCCTTAACATTTATTGTTTTGGGCTCAAATCGAGTTATTAAGTTAGATCTATGTCCAAGGAACCTATATCTAAAATTTCAAGTGTCTAGACCCAAAATTGTCGGAGGAGTTTGGTAGAGTTCTCAAAGGTCAAATCGTTGAACTTTGACCCCTAAACAGCCACATTTCTGACCGAAAACCAATCACATCGATTTTCCCAAATCTCAGTACCCTGTATATCAAATTTCGAGTCTGCAGACTAAAAATTGACAGAGTTATTGCGTAGGGAAATGTACACAGACACACAGGCACGCTCACTTTTATGGATATATAAAAGACTAGCATTTCAGACCGGCGTTGCCCGGGGGTTTGAATGTGTATGTTGAACAAAAAAAAATAAGTTGTAGTAAGAAGGCAGTCTCGAACCCGTACCGCAAAGGAGGAAAAGAACGGGGTAAAACCTAACGCTTATGCTGTTACGACCACCGCCAAACCGAAAGTGACATTTTTTTAAATTAAAGCTAGACAATCTAAAGGAGAGGATAACTTTAAAAAATATCGGGGGAAAAAGTGCCCCCCCCCCGTAGAAAAGTGCCTACTTGAAGGGGAAGATATTAATGTTTTTAGTCAATTTTTCGATGTTTGTCGTATACAAGGTCGAACTTTAAAACGATACTGATCTTGGTAAAATCCGTCGCCTCTATTGAAAGTTTAAGGCAGACATGCAAACAGACCTACATACATACATTTATATATTGGTAACTGAAAATTTTCGACCCAAACTGATTAAAAAGCTTGCCCTATCTCTGAATACACTTTATGTAAAATTTCAAATATTTTAACCAGAAATTATCTGAGTAATTTGGAAGAGACCGCAGAGGTCAATTTTCTTTTAACTTTGACCCCTATTATGACCCCTTAAAATTTTTTGTTTTGGGCTCAAATCAAATTTTAAGTGCGTAGACCCAAATCTCAGTATCCTATATATCAAATTTCGAGTCTGTAGACTAAAAATTGACAGAGTTATTGCGTAGGGAAATGTACACAGACACACAGACACACAGACACGTTCACTTTTATATATATATATATATATATATATATATATATATATATATATATATATATATATATATTTGTTCTTTTAATTACATTGACAAATTCTAAATCTTCTTTTTGGGGTGCGTGTATGAGTTTAAATATAGATATAATTTACTTTTTAATTAAGAAAAGCCCCAGAATATTTTCTCTTTATGTATTTTATCCAAACTTTTGATAAACTCATCGTGAGATTTTCATCTATTAGGTCAAAAAAAAAGGTCTTGCGAGATTTTTAATTTTTATTTCAAATGATGTATGCAGTTTTCGTTATAACATCTTTAATTTATACATCATTTTAAAGAGCGTTTTTCCTTCTATTTAATCGTTTAAATTTCAGTCGTTTTAAAACAATTATGTCTTCTTCACAGAACATTGAAAACAAGATGAGAAAAAGAAAATGTCCATACTTTTCTTGTTTCAATTCAATCTAGGTCGAAAAACTGCTGAAACAGCTGGCGATATCAACGAATCGTTTGGCTCAGTAACCACTAATGGACGCACAGCACACTGGTGGTTTAAGAAATCTCGTGACGGCGACGAGAGGCTTAACGATGATGAGCGTAGTGGTCGGCCATCGGATGTTTCTCGGCCAAGTTGTGACTTGCAATGGAAAGCGAGTTCTTTACGACAAAGGGCGACGCTCAGCTCAGTGGTTAGATACCGACGAAGCTCCACGACACGTCTTGAAACAAGAATTGCATCAAATGAAGTGAAGGTGGTGCTGGCTGTTTGGTGATCTGCGACCGGTCTCATCCATTACAGTAAGTTAGCTACGTCTCTTTTGTGAGAAAGACTCTGTAGAGAAAAACGTAGAAGATACTGCATTCTGTAAATAAATAGTTAAGTAAGGTTGAACCTAGCTAGTACCAGATGGGTGAACATTTTGGAATTCTAGGCGCTGTATGTGCTCTCGACATTGTATGTGCTCTCAGCATTGCTCTTATCTTGGCATTGTTTCCAGTCGTTCTGAACCTCCACTTGCTACTGGTATTTACCAACGTGGACGCACGAGAGGTTGGTTATTGCGCAACTCTTGCCACAAAAATTCCATGCAAAGGCACCCTTATAGTGAGTATTAATAGTTTGTCAAGACTGAATGAAGCTAACAAATGAATAGTTTGCTATAAGTATTTAAAACCCAATCGATAATGTGCAATGTTATTTGAAAATTCAAATTCAATCAAACGTTTGAACTATTGAACGAATTAGGTTTTAAGCACCCCATAAAATAAACAAAATGAAAGAGACAACTTGATTTCCGACGCTTGTGGCATCTGTAAACAAACAGATAACAAAGTTGTTTGGTTTTTATCACAAGGTCAGTTTTCAATTTAGAGAAAGATTTATTTTTTCTGAGATCCTTGAACGCTAACTGATCATAACTATCATGTAAGATGTGAATGCGAAGAAAAACGATATAAAATGCACACGAAAATTAGCAGATCGTTAACTGCTATCCCTTAAAGTTTCTTTTTCACGGAAAAGACGTTGCTACCCCCCCGTCTCTGTCTCTGTCTTTGTCTGTCTGTCTGTCTGTCTGTCTGTCTGTCTGTCTCTCTCTCTCTCTCTCTCTCTCTCTCTCTCTCTCTCTCTCCGCTACCGTTACTTTCTGCATTTGCGGTTTGTAAGAGCTCGCATTACATACCACAATCCTCTATTTCTTCTGGTGCCTAGCATATGACAGAATTTTCCCGAACAGAGCTTCTTCGCAATAACTTCCCATTTGTTGAACACATTATCACATGACTGGTTCCCTGTAGATCACAACATAATTGTCTTCAAATCCAATGTCATGAACTGCCCCTATTCGAATTTGGTTCATTCCATCAATTATTTTGAATATTCCCATGACATTCTTCATCTCTCAATTGAAAACCATTCTATCTCATTAGCACTGATCCTTGAGTGGTTTTTAACCTAGATATGTTGCGATCTATTTAGTAAAAACAAAATAAAATAATACGCAACAAACAAGGAAAATTTGATTGCTGTAGAAGTGAATAATGGTTATCCTATAGAGTATTAAATAAATATTGTGTATTCATTTCTTTCTAATGTACTAATAGTGTTTTCGCATATAAAAATTGATAAAGGGCATTCTCTCCTATTAAATAGATTGCTTTTCTGTTTCCTAGGTATATCAGTCATCATACATTTGTATGCAGTTAATTATATGAAGAATTTATTAATTTTTTTAAATTATATTTGCAAAGTTATTTCATTGCATTTATTTAAATAAACAAATATTAAAACAATTAAATTGCGAATAATGTATTAGGTTAGCTGTTTTTCCGATTTAAAATTTCATTTTGAAAATCGAAAACTGTAATTTTTAATCTTTATTCGTAATATATTTCTATTTCTATCTATTTATGTTCAATTTCTTCTTGTGATGTTAACCATAGGTCATCTAAATGTTTTGTTTTTTTAATATTAGAAATGGAATAATTCAAGGGAGCTAGGTAAGGACATTATGCAGGATGGAGTAAAATTTCACAACCAAATACTCTTAGATCTTTGGTCAGTAGCGCTGCATGATAACGAGCATTATCAGGACAGCAGATGACTGCCTTCATCTTAGCTAAAGGTCGTTTTCTGGGGCAACATGGTTGAGAATATTGCAGAACAATATGAATGAGGCTTTAATAATCTGAGAGAAAACGTTATAAATTAATCATGGTAATATGTTTAAGCAATAACAATATGCATAAAGTAAGATAGAATGGTTCAAAATACCCATTTTACAAACCAGCAACAACTTTTGCATCAGCTATTCTGAATTAGCTAATTTAAGAGCGGGTTGGGATTTTTTTTTTCTTCTATGCTTTCTCATGTTAACGTGTTTTTTGTTGTTTTTTTTTATTTTGCACCACATAACTATACTGCAATATAATACACATGCAGTGCTAGGCATCTCTGCTAATAACTTAATAAAAGGGCCCAGGAAATAATAGACGGAGAGTAATCAACAAAAGAAATATTAGAAGACGCAATAAAGTGAGGTTTGCTCAATGAGTATGAGAAGGGCATACAATCTGCGCAACTGTGGGTAGGATGAAGCCTGTCGAGGGTGAAGTAAAGGGAGTGGCCACTGCTTTTAACAAGAAGAAATAACAACAAAACTGACAGGCGGAAAACTAAATACACAAACAAGCCGAGCGGATAGAGATGCCATAATTTGAAACAACTTAGTTATTGGCAAACGTTTTGCTTTTCTTTGTGAAGGGGATATTTAAGCACTGCCCGTGCTAGAGAATATATCCCCCTAAAAAAATAAAATAAAATGCAAGGCCCTACTAACGTACTACTTTTCTCTCCATGTGTGTCCAGCTAAAAATTCAAAGTAATGTATAAAGGTCGCGGCTATGAAAGAAAAACAAACAAAAAAACCCCCACAAAATATAAACTCTGTTTAGGCATCATTTACGTCGTTGAATAGCTGGCAGCCCGGCATTGCATGGTCGTAGAATACATTTAAACATGATATTTTAATTTATGCAAATTGCGTATGTATTATTCTAGAATCAATTCTTTATTAATTATTAGTCGCATGCAAGCGGCTCTCTGAGTCACTCCCTCGGTCCGTCGGTTGGTCTGTCCGTAACACTTTTGTGCTTGGCCTTTTTGGTTAAGACCAAAGGGCTGTTTTTAATTTATGCTGTTCTTAGCCTTTTAACCTTTTCTTGAATGTATTTTTAACATTAATAAAGGATTTAATATCACAAAGTGTAGTATCTGTTCCGGCAGATACTGCAAGCAAAGACCATATGTGGGGGCAACCCCACATATAAGACCTTGGTCAATGTAGGGGCAACCCTTCATACCAATTGTCACTATCCAGCTCTCCTACTCCCCGGGGAGTTGGTCCCCATTTCTCCTTCATTCCTCACATTAAAAAGCAGCCTTGTGCCTAATGTGCTCGGTGGGGGAGCAAATAAATACCAACCCCACATATAAGACCTCGGTCAATGTAGGGGCAACCCTTCATACCAATTGTCACTATCCAGCTCCCCTACTCCTCGGGGAGTTGATCCCCATTTCCCCTTCACTCCTTACATTAAAAATCGGCCTTGTGCCTAATTTGCTCGGTGGGGGAACAAATAAATAGTCTTTCCTTGGCCTTTTGTCCAAGATCAAAGTGTAGTATCTGTCCGGCAGATACTGCAAGCAAATACCATATGTGGGGGCAACCCCACATATAAGACCTTTGTCAGTGGAGGGGCAACCCTTCATACCAATTGTCACTATCCAGCTCCCCTACTCCCCGGAGAGTTGAACCCCATTTCCCCTTTACTCCTCACATTAAAAATCGGCCTTGTGCCTAATTTGCTTGGTGGAGGAGCAATTTTAAAATTTTATCGCAAATTGAACTCATTAATAAGAAAAGAATTACAATACAATGGTGGGGTACACCCGAGCTTGAACAGGGGATCATTCGATCTGTAGTTGAATGCTTTACCATATCTATACTATATCTGCAAATTATAACAAATCTCTTTTTTTAAGAAGAAATGATTTGTTGAAATTTTATTATCTCCCTTGGGCGGTGTAAATTAAAATGTTCCACTGTAAACAAAATTTTTTTTTTTATCTACAAGAGAAAAAATCTATTTTTAAGTTTAAATTTTTTCGATTATCGATATTTATCAGATAAATTTCTGTACAAAACATACCAACGAACACTGCCAGGCATATAAATTAGCTTTGTGTGAAATTTTCAAAATATAGCCTCAGTCGTTTCGGAACCTATAAAGAAGGAACTCACGCCTGCACGCACACTAAGTGACTTATATATATATATATATATATATATATATATATATATATATATAACACCAAAGCCAGCAAGAAAGCAAGACGATTTATATATATATATATATATATATATATATATATATATATATATATATATATATATATATATATATATATATCGTCTTGCTTTAAAAAAAAGCAAGACGATTTATATATATATGATAATATATATATATATATATATATATATATATATATATATATATATATATATATATATATATATATATATATATCGTCTTGCTTTCTTGCTGGCTTTGGCGTTTAACCTGTCTTTTCGGTTTAAGAGTCCGGTTTAGGATCTTCTATTTCGCGCAAACACTTGATACATACAGACGTTAATTAACAATAAATAACCATAAGACAATTGTTTGAAAGAAATACATTTTTCACAAATATCAATTTACGTTGTTTAAAGAATTTTTTTTTGTCCAATATATATTTGTGCATGAAGTGAAGAAAATTCCTGCTGGTTTTCTGAATTTGTCGTTGTCTTTGTCGCCGGCATCATCATCATCAGCAGCAGCAGTAGCAGCAGGGCGATGGTAGCTAAGTGGTTAATAATGCTGGCTGACAATCTGGATATGCCACGTTCGAACCGGTTTATTCAGCAGAAACTTATTTACTTAGAAATGTTGGCTTCCCTTCCGTAAATACCAGATATCCTTCTAGAAAAGGTTCTTAATAGAAAGATATTGGGGAAATGAATGCCAACAAAATATATAATGCTCAACAAACAATCAAACAAACAAACAGACAGACAAACAAACAGCAGCAGCAACGGCGATCTAAGGACTGTCTCACTTGCTGACATGTGTTGAGTGGCTTTTAGAAATAGACTTCTAAACCAACTCCCGGATCTTTATTTATCCCTCTTTCTCTCAAGTCCATTGTTATCACTTTATCCCATTTTTTTACTTGGTCTTCTCCTGTGAACCGACCATGCTATTTTAACTGTACTACATCTACTAATCCAACAAACTCTCATCCTGTCTTTAAATGTGGCCATAACACTTTACACAAATAATTGTAAATTTTTAGAGTAGGTTCGTCTTGAAAGTGAGTGATAGAATACGAAAACATTCTAGAAAATTATCTCAGGCCATACATTTTAACTCGTTAAAACAGAGTAAAAGTTATAGTCCGTTGGTTTAGAATGAGCTCTTTATATCAGACTAGCAGGCCGCTCGGCGTTTCTTGGTCGTAAAATACATATACATATTATAGTTTTATTCATACAGAAACGTAAACGTTTTTGTCTCTTAACAGTTCTCTTCTTGTAAGTAAAAAAAAATACTCGAGCCGAGATCGAAACAAAACCTAAACACAGTGTGTCAAGTACGATAACCATTAGGCCAATTTTTCACAGCCATTACAAAGTGTTTTTCAACCTATTATGCTTAATATAAAGAAACTATCATATTTCACCGTCGTGCATGCGCATTCGTGAGACAGTTGAAAACAAATAAAAATCCGATCACCCCCCCTACATACTAATTTTTCAATTTTGTCCCTTTAGCAGCCCTTTTTCCAGATGAAAACGTATTTAAAAGTTTTCCACATGTCTGAATACCCTATATACAAAGTTTCAGGTCTTTAGATAAAAATTCTATCAGTATATAGGCTAAAAAGTGTCCTCACACAGACTCGTTTTCACTGTTATAGATATATAGCTTATAGTTGAATGTGTTCAAATTCGTACTCACTTTCAGCATTACATACTAATTTCTATTAATTCCTATCATTGGAGGGATACCATATTACTCAGTTCTCTGAACCTTAAAATAACAAAGGGTCATACAAAATTTCAGCCACATCGGAAAAGTGGAATAGACAGAGAGACAAACAGACAGAGACTAAGAAAAAGATAATACAAGTTTATATTTGAACGTTTATTTATCAGTGAATAAATTAATCTTTTATCTTCTACTAGCAAGCAATAACTCAGGCCACAGCGACTGGTTATGTAACCAGGGGGCAAATAGACTACTACTCAATTATCACTCTTATAAAAAGACACTAGTTCACAAACTCCTTTAATGAATCAGAATCTAATCTAACACGGGCAACATGAAAGGATCTAAGGAAATCCGAGACAAAATTGTATTCGTGCACAAGAATGGAAACTATCTCCAAGCCAATTGACAAGCAGGTGAGAAGGAGTCAATGTTGGTGCGATAATAAGGAAATTGCAGAAACACCAATCGACTAGCAATATTCCTCAGTCTGGAGCTTTATGCAAGATGTCTCAACATGGAGTGAATCTAATGACGAGAAAGGTGAGAGAACAACCGAAAATTACACAACAAAGTCTTTTTAATGATCTAAATCAGTGGCTCTCAACCTTTTTTTTTACTCATGGACCCCTTTTCCCTTCTTTTTATCTTCGTGGACGCCTTCATAACTATTAGTTATAAGACAATCTTCTATTTTCCACTAATATAAACTTTGAGGTTTTAATAATCAAAGAAATATTATATAATTAAACTTTATTTTTAAATGAAAACTAATTTAATGCAAAGAAAGTATTCTACAACAACTATAATAATTATAATAATAATGATATTAAGTAATAATGATAATAATAATAATAATAAGCTAAATGAGAGTGATAATTATTCTTTACCAATATCTTGTATTGTATTTTGTTATGTTTTGCCTGTGGACTCCCAGAAATATTCCATGGACCCCCTAGGGTCTATGTGGACCCCGGTTGAGAA
>NC_136497.1:76487533-76525033 GCF_053919585.1 Euprymna scolopes
GCATACACACATATATGCAAGCAACTACCCGTTATAATATACAGTATAATTACCATAATTTTTATATAATAAGCTTATATTCATAACAGGAGTTTTATATAATAAAATTATATTGTTCTATGTGTCTTACACGGTATTAATTTGGCACTATAAATTTTATATAATATAATTATTTTTCTACCATAACTTTTACATAACAGAATTATTTTTGTACCATAAATTTATATAATATAATTATTCTTGTGCCATTACATTTATATAATAGAATTATAAATATTTTGTACCATAAATTTTATATAGTAAATCATTTTTGTACCATAAATTCGTAAACTCTTTTTGTATCATAAAATTTACATAAGAAAATTATTTTATCACCATAATTTTTGTATAGAATTATTTTGTGCAATAAATTTTATATAACAAAATTATTTTGTACGATAACTTTTATATGATAAAAGTATTTTTGCACCATAATTTTTTTATATAATAGAAGTATTTCTGTAACATAACATTAATTTAATAGAATTATTTTTGTACCATAATCTTTATAGAATGGAATATTTTCATACAATAATTTTATATAACACAATTATTTTTGCACCATTATTATTATTTTGGTATCAGAACATTTATGTAACAAAATATTTTTAAAATATTTTTGTATCATAATTCTTATATTAGTAATTTATTTTGGTAAAATAAATTTTAGATAATAGAATTCATTTTTACCACAACTTTTATATAATAGATATATTTTAGTACCATAACTTTTTTATAGAATTATTTTTTACTTTTATATAATATAATTGTTTTAGTACTATACTCTTTTTACAATAAAATCATTTTATACTATAAATTATATACAATAAAATTGTTTTTATAACAACTTTCTTATAATAGAATTATCTCCCTCCCATGACATTTATACAATAAAACTATTTTTGTACCATAACTTTTGTACACTAAAATTATTTTGGTATCAGAACATTTATATAACAAAATTATTTTTGTACAAAAACTTTTATATAATAGAATGATTTTAATACCATAAGTTTTATATAACAGAATTATTTTTGTACAATAAATTTTATATAATAAAATTATTTTATAAAATAACTTTTATAGAACAGATTTATTTTACTTTTCATTAAAAGAACTTTTTAATACATAATTTTTATATAATAGAATTATTTTTGAACCATAACTTTTAAACAATAAAATTATTTTTGTACTATAAACTTTATATTAATAAATTATTTTTGTATAATAACTTTTATACAATAAAATTATTTTTCTACCACAAATGTCATATAATAGAATTATTCGTACTATAGCATTTACAAAATAGAATAATTGTTTTTCCATAACAACTTTTATATAATATATATTTGTTGTAACATCAGTTTTATATAAAAGAGTTGTGTTTGTGCAATAAATTTTATATAATAAAATAATATTTCACCATAACTTTTATATGATAGAATTGTTTTGTACAATAACTTTTATATAAGATAATTATTACTTTTATACAACAGAATTATTTTTGTACTATAAGTTTTATATGAAATAATAATTTTTGAACCATATTTTATATAACACATTTTTGTGCCATAAACTTTACATAATACAATTATTTTCATATCACAAGTTTTATATAAAAGAATACTTTTTTAAAATAACTTTTATATAATAGAATCATTTGTGTACCATAACTTACCTCAAAGAAGTATTTTTGCACTATAACTTTTATATTATAGACTATGTTCGTACTAAAACTTGTTTTATAACAGAATTATTTTGTACCATTACTTTTATATAATAAAATTATTCTTGTACCATTACTTTAGTATAATAAAATTATATTCGTACAATAACTTATATATAAAAACATTATTTTATACCCTAACTTTTATATAATAATTGTTTCATGCCATGATTTGATAGGATAAAATTATTTTTGTACCATAACTTTTATATCATAGAATTTATTTTGTAGCATAATTTTTTTATAAAATAATTATTTTTAGAACATTACATTTATATAATAAAATTGTTTTTTACCATAAATTTTATACTAGAATTATGTTTGTACCATAAATTTTATTTAAAAGATTTTTTGTACCATAACTTTTATATAATCGTATTATTTTTCTACCATAACTTTATATTAATAGAATTATTTTGAATGTTAACTTTTATATAATAGAATTATTTTTATATCATACTTTTTAAGAATTATATGTGTACATTTTTATATAAGTAATTTATTTTGCTAACTTAACTTTTTATAATAGAATTATTTTTGTACCATAACTTTTATTTAATAAAATTATTTTTGCACCATAAGTTTTATATAATAGAATTATTTCTGTACTATAACCTTTATAGAATAAATTATTTTTTACCATAACATTTATATAACACAATTATTTCTGTAACATAATTTTTATATTAGTAATTTTTTATTCGACCATAACTTTTATAAAATAGAATTATTTTTGTATCATAACTTTTACGTCAATGAATTATTTTTGTTTCACGACTTTTATACTTCAGAATAAATCTTGTACAACCTTATATCAAGTAGAACTTTTTTTAGTACGTTCACTTTTATAGTATAAGATTATTTTTGTACTATAACTTCCATGCAACACAACTTTTTTTTGCAATAACTTTTATAATAGTAATTATTTCAACTATAACGTTTATAAAATAGTATTATATTTGCGCCATAACTCTTATCTAAGAGAGTTTTTTACCATATAACCTTTATATAATAGAATTACTTTTGTACCATAACTTTTATTAAAAAGAATTGTTTTGTTTCAGAAATGTTATATTATACAATAAATTTTGTAAAATATCTTACATTAAATAGAATTTATTTGTACGTAAACTTTTATTGAATGAGATTATTTTGTGTCATAACTTTTATAACAGACTTTTATTGCAGTATGACTTTGTACCATGAATTTTATATAAAAATAGCATTTTACACCAAAACTGTTATATAATAAAACTACTTTTGCTCCATAACGTTCACATAACACAAATATTATTTTTGTACTATAACATTTATATAACTTATTTTTGTACCGTAACTTTTATATAATAATCTTATTTTTTGTACCATAACTGTTATATAATAAACTTTATTTTTTACAGTAACTTTTATATAATAGTTCTGTCTTTACCATGACTTTTATATAACAAAGTTATGTTTGAATTATAATTTTTATGTAATAGAATTATTTTTGTACCAAAACTTTTATATTATACATTTTTTCCATTACAAATTTTATTTTATATAATTATTTTTGTACCATAACTTTTATGTAATAGAATAATTTTTGTACCATAACTTTTATGTAATAGAATAATTTTTGTACCATAACTTTTATATAATGGAATTATCTTCGAACAATAACTTTTATATAATAGAAATATTTTTGTACTAAAATTTTAATTTAAAAGAAAAATTTTGTACCATAACTTTTACATAACATAATTTTACTTACCATAAACTTTATTTAATACAATTATTTTTGCACTGTAATAGAGTTATTTTTGCACTTCAACTTATTTTTAATACAATAATTTTTGTATCACACCTTATATATAATAAAATTAATTTTGTATGATAACTTTTACATAATGGATTTTTTGTGTACCATGACTTTTATATAACACAATTAATATTGTACTATAATTTTTATGTAATAGAATTTTTCTTTTATTACAACTTTTATATAATACAATTGTTTTTGTACCATAACTTATATATAGCACAATGATTATTGTACCATAACTTTTATATAATAGACGTATTTTTGTACCATAAGTTTTATATAATAGACTTATTATTGTACTATAACCTTTATATAACATAATAATTTTTCTACTATAACTTTTATATAACAAAACTATTTTTGTTCCAAAACTTTCATATAATAGAATAATTTTTGTACTATAACTTTTTATAAGGAGTTATTTTTGTACCATAATTATGTAATACATAAAATAATTTTTTGTACCTTAATTTATATATAAAAGAATTATTTTTTTATCATAACTATTATGTAAACGAATCTTTTTTGAACAATAACTTTTATATAATAAAATTGTTTTTGTACCGTTATTTTTACATAAAAATTATTTTTGTGCCATAACTATAATATAATAAAAATATTTTTGCGCCAAAGCATTCATACAATAGAATTCTTTTTATACCATTACTTTTATATAATAGAATCATTTTCGTCATTTATGTCATAGAACTATTTATTGTACCATAAATTTTATGTAATAGAATTATTCGTTGTTTGATAACTTTTATATTATAGTATCGTTATTGTAGCATAACTTTTATATAATAGAATTAATTTAGTTTTCATAACTTGTATGTAACAGAATTATTGTCATACCATAAGTTTTATAGAACAGAACTACTTTTATACCATAAGATTTATAAGACTTAAGTACTTTATTACAATTACTTTTATATAGCAAATATTTTTGTATCATAAGTTTTTAAAATTATTTTTTGTGCCGTAACTTTTCTATAACTTTCTTATTTTTGAACAATAACTTTTATAAAGAGAATTATTTTCCACCATAAGTTTTATATAATAGATTATTTTTTGTATCATAATTTTATATAATAGAATCATTTTTGTAACATAACTTTTATATAATAGAATCATTTTTGTACCATAACTTTTATATAATAGAATCATTTTTGTACCATAACTTTTATATAATAGAATCATTTTTGTACCATAACTTTTATATAATAGAATCATTTTTGTACCATAACTTTTATATAATAGAATCATTTTTGTACCATAACTTTTATATAATAGAATCATTTTTGTACTATAACTTTTATATAATAGAATCATTTTTGTACCATAACTTTTATATAATAGAATAATTTTTGTACCATAACTTTTATATAATAGAATCATTTTTGTACCATAACTTTTATATAATAGAATCATTTTTGTACCATAACTTTTATATAATAGAATCATTTTTGTACCATAACTTTTATATAATAGAATCATTTTTGTACCATAACTTTTATATAATAGAATCATTTTTGTACCATAACTTTTATATAATAGAATCATTTTTGTACCATAACTTTTATATAATAGAATCATTTTTGTATCATAATTTTATATAATAGAATCATTTTTGTACTATAACTTTTATATAATAGAATCATTTTTGTACTATAACTTTTATATAATAGAATCATTTTTGTACCATAACTTTTATATAATAGAATCATTTTTGTACTATAACTTTTATATAATAGAATCATTTTTGTACCATAACTTTTATATAATAGAATCATTTTTGTACTATAACTTTTATATAATAGAATCATTTTTGTCTCATAATTTTATATAATAGAATCATTTTTGTACCATAACTTTTATATAATAGAATCATTTTTGTATCATAATTTTATATAATAGAATCATTTTTGTACCATAACTTTTATATAATAGAATCATTTTTGTATCATAACTTTTATATTAATAATTTTTTGTACTCCAAATTTATATAATTAGACTATTTTTTACCATAACATTTATATAATAGAATTATCTTTGTAAAATGACTTTTTTTATTAATTTTATTTATTGCGGACTATTATCCCCATCTTTCTTAGTTGTTGTTTCACGACGTTTCGTCCAACTATTTGTCTGGCCTTTGTCAGGTGGTAACCGAGACGGGATAGTCTGCAATAAATAAAATTAATAAATAATGCTCATTTCAATAATGAATTCGAGTTGAATATAATTATTTTTGTACATAAGTTTTATATAACAGAATTCTGTTTGTGCAATAACTTTCACATAACTTAATTATTTTGATGCAATAGATTTATATTATGTAATTATTTTTGTACCATAATGTTTATATGATACACATTTTTTGCCATAAGTTTTATATTTGTAAATTATTTTTGTACGATAAGATTTATATAATAGAACTATTTTTGCACTACAACATTTACATAACAGAATTATCTTGCGCTATAACTTTTATATAATATAATTATTTTTGTACTAATAGTTTTAAATAATAGAATCATTTCTGTACCATAACCTTTATATAATAGAATAATTATCGTAGCAGAACTTTTATACGACAGAAATATTTCTGGAATATGACATTTATATAAGAATTTTTTATCGTCCCAGGACTTTTATATAATAGAATTGTTTTGTACCATAACTTTTATATAATAGAATTCTTTTTATACCATAAGTTTTATTTAATGGAATTATTGTGAAATATAACTTTTATATTATAGAATTATTTTCGTGCCACACCTTTTATTTAATAGGAATTTTAGGATAACTTTTATACAATAGAATTATTTTTGTACCATAACTGCTATATATTAGAATTATTTTTGTATTATAATTTTTATATAATAAAATTAGTTTTGTACCATTTGTTTTTATATACCAGAATAACTTTTGTACAATAACTTTATATTAGTCAATTCAATTTTTACTATAACTCTTATATAATAGAAATATCTTTGTGTTATAACTATTATATAAAGGATTTTTTGTATTTTAACTTTTTTAGAATAGAATTATTTTCATATCATAACTTTTATATAATAGAATCATTTTTAAACTATAACTTTTATTTAAAAGAATTATTTGTATACCCTAATTGTGTTTGTACCATAGATTTTGTAGTATAGAATCATTTTTGTACCAAAATATTTATATAATAGAATTTTCTTTGAACCATATCTTTTATATAACAATTATTTTTGTACCATATCTTTTATATAATTGAATAATCTTCTTACTATAACTTTTAAAGAATAGAATTATTTTTATACCATAACTTTTATATAATAGAACCGTATGGGTACGTTCAATGCTATCCTCTAAAAGTAATATGTTATTTCTACTTTTATACAATCGTATCTTATAATGTTTTTTACTTTTTATAGACTGGGTTTTTTTTTTATTAATATTTAAATCAGTGAAGAGGTTAAAGTGAGTAATAGGGATTTGTTTTTGCTTCTAGCAAGGTCAAAAGATTGGCGATTATTATAAGGAGGTGCAAGAAGAAGATTAACGATAATTAAGGAGAAACAAGAAAAGAGGAGGAAGAAGACGATTGGTAATTATAAAGAAGAGGGGGAAATTGGGCAGATTAAAAATAGTATTGAATGAGAAAGAAAAGATAATAGAAAATACACAAAATACAAGACATTTTACTTTTTAAAAATGAGCAAAAGTTGACGATTAATGAGTACTTTATGCCTAGTTAACAGTTTAATATGGTTAAATTTGTGCTCATTTTTGCATTAAATACGAATCGCGAATAATCCCTATCTGTCCATCGAACAGATACCATAATACTTACTTCGTTGCATATAATCATAGCAAAGGTCCATGCTAGATTTCAACCAGATCGGCACGGCAGTTATTAAGAAAAAGTGGTACGGACAGACAGACAGACCCAGAGAATATAATATTGATAAAATGATAAAAATGTAAGGTGCATACGTGAAAACGATCATGTTCTGATTGATATAAGCGAACAAAAATATTTTATGATGTAGAGTTAGGATTGACATATCTTCGCCTCTCCGTCAATTCTCTTTGATTTCGAAGTTTTTTCTTTTTTCTTTTTCTTTTATTCGTTGGATATTCATCGGCAATAATTTCAGTGGAATCATTCTAGACTCTCCACCCAGTCACCATCTTAGTTTTCTTTTTTCGTTAATGGAAATTGGCTTGGGTTTAAGAAATGAATTGATGACTGAAAATATGTTAATTTATAGAGCATCTCCGGCTGATGTGCAGGTTGCATTGTAAATTCATAGTACTGTTGATATTTCCCATTTTTTTTGCATCTTTTTGCGTACATTTGCAGATATTTATATACTTTGTGACGCTAACTACACTTACAACTGGCTGCATTAAAATGACCCGCTATACATACACGTGATCTTGTCCAACCAATCAGAACATTTGATTTCTCTCAGTTGTTTAATTAAAAAGATTTTCAAATACGGTTTTCTTGCTTTCCTATCCAACTTTATCTTTTTGTTTAGTTGCCCCTCCTTTTAAAATTTGTTTTATTTTCTCAATATTCGTAACTTATAAATGGAGAAAATAAAAACATCTATTCTTCCCCTATTTTTATTATTCACTCCTTGTCGTGTTGGCTAGTGTAGTATCTGTTCTATCACCACATTTAATCTTTCCTGTGCTTGGTTAATGAAGGAGAAAATTTTCTAGACTGAGCCCATTTGTATATCTGTTCCAATCCAAAGTGTCACTTTTTGGGGGGCTGGACTTTACGAAAATTAAAAATTGACATTGGGTCTGATTCTGTCCTCACAGGGAGGCGATTAGATAGGGGCACTTGTACTCTTTGGATCCCAATTTAGTACAGCCGTTCACATAAGGGCAGATGTTTATCGAAATTTTGTTCATTTTCCCCACAAAATAGCGATGTTTCTAATTAGTGATTTTTTTTTCACAGAACTGGTACGAAAATATACAAAGAAAATGGAATCAACCAATTTTGAAACAACGATTAAGTCATTTAATTCGACCATTTATGGCGTCTTGGTCTTTAATATATGTGAATATAAAAATGCAATTAGCCATTATCATTTGAAATTATTGACTGATTTTCCAAGATAATTACGAAAAGTAAGCCAAGAAAATGAAGTAGTGTTATAGTCGCTGTCTATCTCATTTAATCTCTCTCTCACCTTACCTCTCTCTATTTCTATCTATCTATCTATTCATCTATCTATCTATCTATAATTGGAATTCGACTAAAAAGAGAGATTTCTATTTTTAATGAAATAACCCCCAAAACTATTTAATGTACAGTATTTCTCTCATTTTCTGCCTTCCCACCTTTCTTCATATTATCTCACTTTCATTTCTCCCTCTCCTCTATCTCCCTCTCTCTTTCATGTATTTCTTTAATAGTCTCTTTTTTTGTTATGGAAGCTGATCTACACAAAGGCATGGATGAACTTGATGTAAACAGCTTAAAAGAACAAAAAATGATCGCGGTAAAAATAAAAATTGATATACAGAAGAGTAAGCGAATCCAAGTCCGCAGCAAACAGGATCAGATAAAAAGTTACTTCATTTGTCTAAAAACTTATGAATCAATCAAAAAATATTTTATGAAGTAGCATATTTTTATAATACTAAAAAACAAATTCCAAACCATGAGCAATAACATTTTATTTATTATTTATGCAATTAAATAAGTATAATGCGAATGTTTTATCTGACACTGTTTGCTACCGACTTCGAGTCGCCTATTCTTCTGTATCACCACAAAAATACCTATTGACCTTAGTCTGTAGGCAGGAGGAACACAGTCGGCAGGAAAAAAAGTTCAGCAAGCATACAGTGCTTCGAAACAAGCTATTGAAACAGTATGATCTATTGCAGCAAGGTACTTTAAGCAACTTATTGATTAAAAAAAAATAACACTATACTACCGGGTCAAGCGAGTTGAAACAAAAGCAAGGAATAAATCAGACAATTCTGAAGAACACATGATAATGAAACATGATAATACTTATTAAAGAGACTGAAACCAACAGTATTACGTATGTGAGATAAATAATGCAGAGATGGAGCAAAGGTTGTGGGTCAATCAAATTATAGATACTGAATCTTATCAAGAGTCCTCAAATATGAGAACGATTCACCAGTCCAAATATAACAGCAGTACTCTATGCAACAGTATATTTGTAGAATGCTAGAAAGTGTGGGAAAGTGTTTAGTGTGATAGAGATAAACGATATTACGAGAAGCAGAATAGAAAATAGATCCAGAAAAACAAAAAAAAAATGATGGAGTAATATTGTCACATCTGGGCAAGAGCTGCTAGAAGCAGCTTATCTTGCTTTAGCAGAGTTCAAAATAGACTTCGTAGCTTAGTGGGGGATGCCCTTTTCTCTTCACTGCAACCTTTTTCCCACAGCAGAGACGTTGCAAGCCTGTCTCTGCTTTATTGCTATTTTCAAGGCAAGTGCTCGTCTGAGCTCCAATCTATGGTCCTTCCTCGCCAGACTTTCACGAAAAACACTCGTCTAGCCAAAATCATTATCAATAATTTCCCACACTCTTTATCTGTGCCGAAAACTAAACGTAGATTCCATTTCTTAGAACTGCACGCCTGTGGAGCTCTCGTTCGTTTTCCTGCTTTCCAGCTGACTACTATCTGCTTGTCTTAGTCCAACGTAAACAAGTTCTTGATGGACCTTCCCTGTAAGTAATCCAATTTACAATATCTCCACTACTGGTGATTACTGCGCTACAATCCCATTGTCTAATGTATACTCATTAACTCTTATCCTCTAGTGGCCTCCGCGCCTTGATAAGTTGTGACTCCTTTGTAAAAAAAGAAAAAAAAGAAAAAACAGAAATATAAAAAAAGTTTCAAAGTCGATTGCTCCTCAAGAACAAATCCACCGATTAAAACCAACAGACGTTACAGCGGATAATTCTTTATCTTCTCACTGTACCAAATGCGCCGACATTTTTTCTCCGACGGAAGTCTAGTTGATAGTTAACACATTTGATAGTGTAATTTTCAATGGCAATGTGTACAGTTGGTCTGTCTCCCTCTTTCTTTCTCTTTTTTTTGTGTGATAGTGTCTACAATAGTTGAGGGAATTAAAAACATCAAGAATATTATGCTGCTGTTCGTTTCTAATTTCTTTTGTTGACTTATTTTTCTTTTGACAGGTCTTCATGTATTTATAATAGTATACATCGACAACTGCATCGTATTACGTTCTTGTTGGTTCCCCTGGTGAGGAATAAGAGAAGAGCTCCGAAAAACATGCCCAAATTTCTTTAACACGTACATGCAGAAGAAATGATTTATTCGTTTTTTTTTTTTTTGTTACTATGACTTTCCATGCGTGACGTTATTTCTTTAACACGTCAACTTATATATCTACTCTACATTACTAATAGAAATTTCCTTGTCTAGGTCATTTAACAACATGTCATTATACTATCTCTTTTCTTCCATATCACTTGCAGTATATCCATAGTTGTGCTTTGCGTTCGCTTGTCACTACACTCTTTTTAATTATTTCCATCTCTTCTTTTATGGTCTCCCTTTCTACCATTTCTTAAATTATTTATATTCGTTCTTCTCTCTGTCAGTCACCTTTGCGATCACTTCCATACCTCTCCCAGTCTCTCTCTCTCTCTCTCTCTCTCTCTTTCTCTCTCTCGCTCTTATAATCTCTTTTGTGTGTGGATTTCGATCATTATCTCGCCCTCAATCTCGCGAGCTCTTTCTCTATCTTTACCTCGCTAGTTATCCTTTCATCTAGTTTATTTTTCTGCCATTCTGTTGGTCTCTCTCTCTCTCTCTCTCTCTCTCTCTCTCTCTATCTCCCTCTTTGTACATTTTCCTTTCTCATTATGTTTCTTTTTTCTCTCGACTTTTTTGTGTGTTTTTATCTCTTTCTTTCTCTTTTTCATTTTCTCGTTTCGTTCTGACTTTCTGTCATTTTCTCACCCTCTATCTCACTTCCCCTCTCGATCGCTTTCTATAACTTTACCTCTCATTATCTCTCCCTGGCCTGTCTCTCTATCTATCTTTTATATCTATGCGTCTGCCCGTCTCTCTGTTTCTCTTTTCGATCTCTCTCTCTCTCTCTCTCTCTCTCTCTCTCTCTCTCTCTCTCTATCATTACCACTTCTCTTTTCTCCATTTACCACTCTCATTATGCCTCTTGCTTTCTTTTTCTTAATTACCCTCCTCCTCAGCATTTCCGGGTTATTCAATGCAAAAAGCCAATACTTATTGTAAACGGTTCATTGTAAATAGTTAGTCGAACATAAGTTGCTATTTTACCGATAACTAGAGGGAAAGTATTGATTAATACCTTTCTCATCATTATTGACGCATAATAAATCATAATAGATTATCTAAATTTAGAACACAGCATAGTCGATCCCATAGTCAGAAACTGTATCTATGTTGCCAGTCACACATCGATGGTTTCTATTTCAGGTTGATTAGCATCGTTATATTTTGAAGTGGATATTAATCCAGAACCTGACTCGAAGTCCTGTCGACATCTTCCGACAGTTTACAGTAAGCTATCAGAAACACAGTCAGAAGAAAAAAAACGATGTGATTAGCCAATAAGCTATAAGCTGTCAGTAGACGATGTTTTCGTTAATAGGAAAAAATCACTTATCTGATACTGTTCTTGAAAATATTATACTTTCTTGAAAAAATAAAAATGTTTATTTCATTGCACTTATGGTAAGTCCTATATACTCTTATACAGGGTGCAACGATAATTTTATTGAACTAAATAAAACAACACTACAGCTTTATTTTAAAACTTTTATTGAAAAAAAATCAATTCAGGCAACTAGATTATGTTCTAGAGCAGCCACTTTTAATCACCGCCTTGATACATGTCTAAAACTGGGAGTATGCCTTTTCCACAAGCGCTAGCAGGAGTTCAGTGAATACTCAGCAGATGACAGCGATCAGGTAGGCTTTGGTGTTGCAGGAGGTCATGTTGGTGATGATCTCGACGCATGACCAAACAAAGTAGTCCAGCAGGTTCAGGTCAGGGAAGGAGGGGGCCACTCTGAGAATTGTACAAAGTCATAGAACTCCTTCTGAAGCCAAGTTCTGCTGCCACACCCAGGGCCTGCCAGCAGCCACTTAATTGCACCAAGAGATCACCACACTGGTCAGCACATCATGCTACACTTCGGTGTTGACTTTCAAGCCGACTTCGAAGACGTGAGGTGGCATGATGTAGCCTGAAGTTAAAACCACACAAGTAAGACCATAATCGTGGCCGGAAACTTCATTCAGCTGTGTCCTCAAACGTTGAACTGTCTGTATTTGCATTTTGAGGGTGTTGGCAATGGTACTGCTCTCGTAACTTGGATCAGTAGAGAGCATAAGCTGCAGAGCGGCTCATCTCTGATCTTGTTTGTTGAACAGTGTGTAAATTTGAAACATGATAGAAGGCTCCTATTGCTCTTAGGATTTGTACGCAACTAGCCAACTAGCTGATGGCTTGCAACCAAAAAAGAAAACCGGTTTTCATCAAACGGAAATGGAATCATGTCTTTTCTAGGGCGACAATTTTATCGTTTCACCCTGTATTAAGTATGTTTGTGTTTGCGTATATGTGTGTGTGTATGTATGTATGTATGTGTAGATATGTGTGTGTGTGCGTGTGTGAGAGAGACAGACAGACAGACAGACAGAGAATTCTCCCTGCATGCGAAAATGGCTGGGTCGATTTTTATGAAATTTCACATGAAGGTATTTATGTGTCTGGCAGTGTTCTTAGGTTTTGTATTGGAATGTCTTCAATAAGTATCCATAATCAATAATCAAAATAATCCGGTAAAAGAATGAACAGGCGATTTTGACCAAATTAACACCTTATACAACCTATCATCACAAATGTATTTAAGAAGTTTTATTACCACAGAAGTCGAAAGGCCCAACATATAAAATCAAGAATCGATTCTTTGACATGACAGGGGCGTGTTCGAAATGAATATTCTTGGTTAAAGCAGAATTGTACCATGATGATTGACTTTTTCATTTTAAACTTTAATTCAAGTCATAACATATAAAACTACCTTTATAAAATCAGCAGTATCCATAAGAAAAGAATGAAATCAAAACAACGAGATATTATAAAAAGGCTGACTGGGAAGCCATCAGGGATTTCATCAGAGACACCCCATGGGGAAATATTTTTTCTCTCCCTGCTGTCCAGTGCGCAAATGAGACCACAGAATGGTTCATAACGGCAATTGAAGCACGTGTCCCCATGTGGAAATTTTATAGCAAGCCTTACTCTCCCTAATTGTTTACTTCTACTTGCATAACTGCCATTGCTCAAAGGCAGCATGCGTACTACAGATTTAACCGACATAAGTCCAGTTCAAACAGACAGAAATATATAGAAGCTAGAAGTAACTGTAAGAAAGAAATAGTGACAGCTAAGAGAGAATTTACTGAAACCACAAAAAAACACATGGAAGCACAAAAATTAGGAACTCGTGACTTCTAGAAAATCTACAACAGTGTAGTAAATAATGGGCAATAAACAATTCCCCTGCTAACCAACAATCACGAGGTTGTTTGCGCAGCAACCGAGAAGGCTAACATGTTTGCCAGTTGGTTTGCCTCCAACTCCACACTGGGCCCTTCTAACCAGCTCCTCCCTGACTTTCCTTTGCAGACAGCCGCTACGCTAGAAGATCTGAAAATCACACCTGCCCAGGTGCATGCTATCATAAAAAACCTTGACACTTCAAAAGCATGTGGACCCGATCTCATTCCGGCTGTGCTAATAAAAAAGTGCCCTGCCGAAGTAGCTCCAATTCTCTCCAAACTCTACAACAAATGCCTTAAAGAATCTTGCTTTCCAGACTGCTGGAAAACTGCTTCTGTGGTAGCAGTTTTCAAGAATTCTGGCGAAAGAACTGACCCATTAAATTATTGCTCCATTAGTCTCCTCCCACTTTTCGCCAAAATATTTGAGACCATAGTTAACCAAGTTCTAGTCCATCACCTTACAGATGCTAAACTTCTGACTGGCAAACAATATGGATTTAGGCAAGCCCATTCCACAGCAGACATTCTAATTGTAATCTCTGAACGAATATACCATTCACTGGACAAAGCACGGGAAGGAAGAGTGGTAGCTCTAGATATATCCAAGGCTTTTGACAGGGTATAGCATGAGGGTCTCCTCAGGAAGATTAGATCATACGGTATCACTGGAAGAATACTTAACGTAATTAAATCCTTCTTAGATAAGAGAAAAATCCAGGTTGTCCTCGACGGTCATACATCTAAACAATATGATATAAATGCGGGAGTGCCTCAGGGGTCTATCCTTGGACTTCTATTATTCCTAATATTCATAAATTACCTCCCCGACAAAATTGCCCCTGAGATGGGTATATATGCTGATGACACCATACTCTATTACAGGCATGACAGGAAAACAAATGAACACATATCTAAAGATATGGCAGAAACACTAGAGGAAGACCTCCAATCTGTAGTGGAATAGGGACAAAAATTGATGGTCACATTCAATGCTACCAAAACTAAACTTGTTTCCTTCAATAATGACAAGAAACCTTCTCTAACACCAATAGCAATGGCCAATGATTCTTTATCTGAACGTACATCTTTTAAATTCCTTGGCCTAACGTTCATAGAAAACATGAGTTGGAACAATTATATTGAAAGCATTGCCAGGACCGCTGCGAAGAAGGTAGGCTCTCTCTACCAGGCTAGAAAACTATGAACACCCGAAAGTATCCTGCACCTCTACAAGGCCACCATTCGCCCATGTATAGAGTATTGTTGTCATATTTGGGCTGGTGCATCTGCTACTAGTCTCTCGCTCCTAGATAAGGTTCAAAAGAGAGTCGCCAACCTGATAGGCCCTGAACTGTCATCTAAGCTTCAGCCTCTGTCCCATCGACGAAATGTTGCGTCCCTCTGCCTGTTCTACAAGCACTTTAATGGCGAATGCTCTGATGAACTGCCAGCACTTCTGCCCCCATGACATAAACACCCTCGACAGACCCGACATGCAGCTAAATGCCATCCCCACACAGAGATCCCTAGATGTAGAAGGGCTTTCTACTCCAGTAGTTTCTTCTTCAGAACCGCTAGACTTTGGAATTCCTTCCGGGTCCCTGCTTCCCCAGCTGTACTGACATGCAGTAGTTCAAGTATAATGTAAACCGACATCTTTCTGCTCAACTCCCCACATAGTACCCCAGTACACCAAAGTGGCAATGTGCCTTGTTTGGAGTGAAAATGTAATAAAAAAGAACTAAAAAACTTTGAGTCTTTTGAAAAGCATAAGAAAAGTAAAAACTTTGAGTGTTTTGGTGATTGACAAAGATGGCTGATCAAGACATATGCATACTGTGTATGATGCAATGTAGACTACAATGTATTGCAAATGATGTCATTGTGGGCGGGGCAGATATGTAAAGCTTCCTCTCGGTACACTGAGATGGGTCTCCAACTAGAGCTTGCAATTGATTGAAAATGGGCGATTTCACCGCTTTCGATGACAATAAAAACATGGGAGTGTGAAACATTCATTAATCCTCATTCAATCCCTGGCAATGTCGGGTCTCCCTGCTGGTCTTGTGTTAAAACTTTGATTTTAGCGTTTTGAATTAATCGAATGGCAGTGTTTGCGTCGGCATTCTTTCCTGTTTGTTACCGTAAACTGCCGGAAGATGTCGACGCGGATCTACGCGAAGTTCTGAATGATATGTTAAGGACCGTAACGAAAATTGTTCTTAGAATCCAAACAAAACAAATCCCTCAAAATAGAGAAGTTAGAAATAAAATAAAATGTGAATCGTTTCAACTTTGACAAAACTATTGAAATCAAATATCGCTTGGTGGAAACTGCATTTGAACTTTCGTTCAACTCTTCCAGTATAAACACCGTCCACTCCCTCAAGGGTTGAAATGAGAAGTCTCAATCAAACTTGAATCACACTCGCCTTTCTCACCCCACCCCCACCACAAAGTATTTTAATGATCAAAAACATTAGGGCTGATAGACAGAAACTTAGAGTCTGCCAACCTCGCCATTTTCGTGCCGCCAGCCTCCCAACTTCCGGTGTTTATTCTGACGGCCATTATCACGAATTTTAACCACTGTCACTGGTCATTATTAACATGTGACGTCCACTTACCATGGCTGCACGAAAGACTGACAGCACTGACAAAACATCGGACAAAGGCTTTATCATCTTCATTTTGATAAACGTAATAAAATCTTAAGTTCATCTAATTAATTTGACTTTTCTAAGATTGCGGGAAAAGGAGAGAATTTGGAAGAGTTAGAAATGGAGAGATGAATGAACAAAAGATGAATGAAAGGGAAGTGGGAGATCGGTAACTTTTCTAGGATGATTAAATTGAAAGAGATAAAAATTAATAGAAGAAATAATAGACTGATAGATAGAAAGAGAGAGAGAGAGAGAGAGAGAGAGAGAGAGAGACGTCGGCCACGTTTGGAGAGAAGAATGTTCGGAACAGTGAATGAAAGATTGAGAGAAAATAAAGGGAATGTTAGGATATATATATATATATATATATATATATATATATATATATATATATATATATATATATATATATATATATATATATAAAAGAGTTAATAGTTAATAAAACCTGTTATAAAACACTTTGAAAAAGAGTTAAGAACATATTTAATCTGAAAAGGAAACACTTGATTAGTGGATAGTCCTTAATCTGCGGAGTTTCGAAGTAATACTTTCCTTCTCATTAGAGAGTAGGAATTAGCAAAATGCGGGATCGTATTTTGCATACAAAAGTATTTGATGAAACTGCAAGTAAGTCAAAGATCTTACTTGATATATATATATATATATATATATATATATATATATATATATATATATATATATATATATATATTATTATTATTATTATTATTATTTTTATTATTATTATTATTATTATTATTATTATTATTATTATACTAGCAAAAGTACCGTCGTTGACTGGGTTCAAAAACAGCCAATAGAAAATGGACTCTGATTTATGAAAGTATGATAGGTTATGAAAAGAAAGGGTTGTAAAAAGATAGCTTCGAATTTGGGGGTATCAAAACAAAAGCAAAATATGATGAAAATAAAATAGAATAGATAAACCCCATAATTTATTATACCATACCTGTTCACACTGAAACACTTATCACAATATTCTGTGGATCTATATAAAAAAACCTTGTTAAACTTTATAACATATTTCCATTCTATGGAGGTCAGGTGCGAACAAACACCCCATAATTTTATTATACCATATTTCTTCAAACTGAAACAAAATTATCAAAGTATACATACGCAGATAGATATGAAAAGTCTTTATTAAAGTTTGTGCCTATTTCCATTCTATGGAGGTCAGGCACGAACGCAGACCCTACAATTTTATTAGACCATCCCTATTTAAGATAAAATATACTTATCAAAGTATTATTATGTACATCTATATCAAAAACACTTGTAAACGTTTTTTTTTTTAATTTATAAATTTTTTATTTCCATACTTTGTGGACCAGGCGCGAACGCAGACCCCACAATTTTAATGAACAACCGTTCTGCCAGATCAAACATACCGATTCCTGTGTCTCGATACATCTTCTATCATTATATGTAATCAGTTTTTTTAAAATAGTCAACCATATAGGAGCCTATTCCTAACCACACACACACACACACACACGCACAGCTTTATATCATATATATATATATATATATATATATATATATATATATATATATATATATATATATATATATATATATATATTAGTGTTGGGATGATTAATCGGAGTCGGAATCAGGAATTGGAAAAATCGGAACCATTAGGAATATCGAAATCGGTATCGACATTGGAAAAATGTGTGCATATTTTTCGATGCCAAAACGAATTTTTTTTTCTTTTTTTATTTGAATATGTTTTAAGCAAAATCTACCTTTACCGGTTATAGTTAAAAAATAAAAAAAATATTTATTGATTTTCAACTACTAGTAAAACTAAAATCGATAGATTATTCCTGCAAGTCTATTTCTTTCGTTTAGGAAAATATATGTACATTTAGCATGTGTTTTTACGGTGATCTGGAAAAATAACGACTCTATATTTAAATATTTTGAGATTTATAAAGAACCGGAATCAGTAATTGTATCGAAATCGGTAATTGTATCGAAATCGGGAAAAATATTGGAATTGTCCAATCACTAATATATATATATATATATATATATATATATATATATATATATATATATATATATATATATATATATATTTATATATATATATATATAGAGAGAGAGAGAGAGAGAGAGGGAGAGGGAGAGAGAGAGAGAGAAAGATACAAAGACAGCGATAAATAAGGTGACTTTTTAGTATAAGGATTTCTAATTAAATTTAATTTAAAATTTGTTTACTTAAAAAAAAATGTATTTTACTTCTTTTTCACACGGATTAAATTTATTTGGCAGATTCGAGAAAAACTTTGAGTATTTTTATGATTGACGAAGATGGCTGATCAAGGCATGCTCCAGGATTGAACAGTGGTTAGTTACCAAGTTTTTGTTCGCTGAAGCTTGCAAACCAGTTGAAATTCATAGAAGAATATCAACTGTGTATGGTGTCACATGTTTCAACTGAAACACTTTCTACAAGTGGGCTAAATTGTTTAAAGAAGGACAGAGTTGTTTTGAGGATGCAATCAGGCCTGGGAGGCCTAGAGAAGTGAGGTCTCCTGGGATGATCGAATCAGACAATGACATCATTCAGTCTGAGAGAAGAAGAACAATAGATGATATTGCAAGGATTCTGAGGTTATCTGTTGGGACAACACACAAAATTGTCCATGATGACCATGGCTACTTAAAAGGTCAGCTGCCGGTGGGTTTCAAAGATGCTTACTGCAGGGCACAAATGGAGGAGGAACAATTGGTTCAAGCAGTGGCTCTTCCACTATGAGAATGATGGTGATAAGATGCTGAAGAAGATGAAACATGAGGTCAAACTGTAGTCTATGGAGTGGAAGCATGTAGGCTGTCCAATGAAGATCAAATTCAAGTCCAGCTGTCCACAAAGAAGGTGATGCTCATGATATTTTTGGCACATGCAAAGCCCAGTCACTATTTTATTCCTTGAGAAAGGAAGCACTGTGAACAGTGCCAATACTGTGAACTGCCGAGGCAGGTCAAGAAAGATATAAAGAACAAATACAGGGGTTATCAGTCAAAAGGAGTCACCTTGCATCATAACAACGCAAGGCCTCACACAGCAGCCTAAATGATGCAAACCATGATCGAGTTGGAATGGATACTGCTTCCTCATCCCCCTTACAGCCCAGATTTGCCTCTTCGGAATTTATCTGTTTGAAGACAAAAGTGTTGTTAGCGACTAGCTGTGACATGACCAAAGATTGTTATGCTGACGGAATGCGAAAGTTTGTACATAAATGGGAAAAGTGTGTGATATTGTTGAACTACATTGAAAAATTAAAAAATAATTAAGCTTCTATCTGTATTAAAAGACCGTGTACCAAAAAACTCCCCTTATATATTGAATCACCCTCGGATATATCTATAGATATATATTTTTTTTCTTTTTGACATTGATATTAAAATCTTACTTTTTTCCTTTCTAAAAATTATTAAAATGAACTTCTTAATATAATCTGTCATGGATATGTGAGTGACTCCATGAAAGTTAACTAATTTGCATATTCCTTTGAAAAACGAGTTTTAGTTAATTACTTATTCATTTTTTTATGTTTTTTATTAGATAATTGGTTACTGAATCCTGAAATATTTATATATATATATATATATATATATATATATATATAGAGAGAGAGAGAGAGAGAGAGAGAGAGAGAGAGAAAGAGAAAGAGAGAAAGAGAGAGAGAGACTTTGTTTAAAAAAACTATATGTCAAAATTATTGTCCGCGACTTAATGGCTATCACAATAAAAACATCATTTCCGAAACGATCGTACAACGTATTGACTTTGTTGTGTTCCTTCTCATGAAACAGATTTTTAATTTTTAATTTTAATTTGAATTTTAAATTATCAATCACCTTACTAAATATCTATACATATAAATGAATATAAATTATACATATAAATTAATATAAATAAAAGTGACCTTGTCAGAAACTGTGACGCTCTGTTAAGGCAGTTTGAGAAAATTGATAACACTCATTCTGGCTAGTCATTGCGACCAATGAGCTGCCGAATTGTCTTGGGCAATCCTTGGAGGAGAGGGGTGAAATGGCAACTGACAAAATCCACTTCATCCTTAAACTATCTTGTCAGCAAATTCCTTACGAACCATGAAACGAAAACAGAAAAAGAACTCATACTGGCAGGGCGTCGCCCAGGATAATAAGGCCCACAATACACCCAACTTCAAGTTTGCATCGTGGAACATACGAACGATGCTTGACAGGTCTGATTCGGCAAGACAAGAAAGAAGTGCGATTATATCATGCAAATTAGAAAAATATGACATCGATATGCTGCCCTGAGTGAAGTCAGGTTCCATTAGAGAGTCCGGCTACACCATTTACTGGAGTGGCAAGGCCTCTAGTGAGAGAAGCGAGTCCGGTGTCAGACTAGCCATCAAAAACGAGCTAGTGACGAAAGTGATAGAAGTGTCCCATACGATAAATGACAAGCTGATGGCACTCAGGCTACCCTTATCAGAAGACCGTTGGTGTACCCTGATAGCTATATATGCTCCGACTATGACAAACTGTCAGGAAACTATTAATATATTCTACGATCAGTTATGCAGTACACTTGCATCCGTATTAAAACCGGATAAGATCATACTCATGGGAGACTTTAACGCCCGGGGTAGGACAGGATTATATCACTTGACCCAGAGCACTAGGGAAGTATGGATGTGGGAAAGTCAACTCAAATGGGGAGCTCCTCCTTTCACTTTGCACTGAGCATCAGCTTTGCCTCACCAACACCTTCTTTAAACACAAGCCTGTTCACAGGAACTCCTGGATGCACCCTAGAAGTAAACATTGGCACCTCATTGACTTCGTCATCACTCGTCAACGTGACCTCCCAGATATCCTGGACACGAGAGCAATGAGGGGAGCAAACTGCAACACTTACCATATTATGATCCGGACACAAGCAAGATTCAAACGGAAACTTGAAGAAAATCAAATCGTAGTCAGCCGGAAAGCAGGCAACTGGAAGAGAGTTCCACAGGCGTGCAGTTCTAAGAAAGAAACTTTGTTCATGGAATGTACATTTAGGTTAAGGCACAGATAAAGAGTGTTGGAAATTATTAATAGTGATTTTAGCTAGACGAGTGTTTTTCGTGAAAGTTTGTCAAGGGAGGGGATCATAGATTGAAGCTCAGATGAGCACTTCCCATGAAAATAACGATAAAGCAGAGACAGGCTCAGAAAGTCTCTTCTGTGGGAAAGAGGTTGTAGGGAAAAGAAAAGGGCACCCCCCATTAAGCTACAAAGTCTATTTTTTTTTCTTTGTCAAGGCAGGATAAGCTGCTTCTAGCAGCTCCTGCCCAAATGTGGCAACAGTACTCCATTCTTGGACGTACCTAGCTCTTATATAGGTAGAAAATTGCATCAACAGTGGATCAATAAAAGTATCACAACCATTTTTCCCGCGACCGTGGCAACAGATTTGATGTATGTGTTCCATTTCATATCAGGAGTAATTGTCAAGCCCAGGAGCTTGTCAAAACATGAAGCCTCCCCAAGACGAGAGCCGTTCATTTCAATTGATGCCAGATGGGCATCAGAGCGTTGATGGTGTTAAGATAGAAGCTTGGTTTTAGATGCATTAAAATAACCAGCCACCTCTTTCCCCATTGTACCACATGCTCAATATCAGAGTTGAGAGAATCAGAGAGAACTTGGTCGTTTACAGTCTTTGATATGCTACCATAGATTGTAGTGTCGTCAGCATATATATCTACAAATGATGTAAGGATGTGATTTAGAAGATTATTAATGCAAATCAGGAAGAGAGTTAGGCCCAAGATGTACCCCTGAGGGACTCCAGCATTAATACTGAGAGCTTCTAATTTTTGCCCATCAACCACTACTCTTATGAACCTATCAGAGAGAAATGATTTAATAATTGAGAAAACATTTCCAACTATTTTTACGTTTATTCCTACGTCATTGGACAAATAAACCGTTTATTTGCAAACAGAATCTCCAAAAAATAAATAAATAAAGCAGTATATAAGAGCTAAGACAATAAAAATAAAATCAGAGAAACTGAGAGATAGAAAGAAGAAAATAAAAAGAAAAATGGAAGATTGTAAATTTTATGATAAAAATAGTGAAAAAGAAACTGAACAACATAAAGAGAATACAAGAAACAGAAGAGAGGACTAAGAAGAGGGAAAGTACAAAGAAATGAATGAAAGAAAGAAAAAAGAAAGAAAGAAAAGAGAAAGAAAAGAGAAAGATTTATTAGAAACAGGAAAAGTGAGATAGAGAGATGAAAAGATAGAGAGTGGGGGCGGTTGTCATAAATATAGGAAAAGAATATGGAGAGGTTAGGTAGACGATAGCGATCAATGTGTCTCACAATCTCATTACGAAAAATAATGATAAAAATCTAATAAGGGAGATAATGAAAAAAAATGGACCGAATATAAAATAATAATTGATTTTAGCTCTTAAAGTTAATGATAATAGGTTCAACTTTGAAAATAAATGGCGTGAAACCGAAAACCCAAAGGGCATAATATAAGAAAATATGTCATAAAAACATTGAATGTTTGGAGAATTTGAAACAACCACTAATCATATAAAACAAGGTCGATAGCCATTAGTCACGTGCTCTCCTGTAATGAATGAATGCATGAATGTAGGATTGGCATGAAATTCTTAAAGATAAACTAAAATGACCGAAAAATGGGCTCAAATGACTTAAATAAATAAAAAGTAAATGACTTAGAATGACTTTAATGAACTTAAGGATGAATTGAATGACCTTAAGAATGACTTGAATGCTTAAAAAATAGCTGGAATCCTTAAAAAACAAACTGAATGATCTGGAGAATGACTTGAATGGCTTTGAGACTGACTGGTTGTAAAGTGGGTTATCATTTTACATTAAATTAATACAGAAAAGTGATCCCCCACTTTATATCACAAAAAATTATTTGATTTAGGGAATTTGAAACGTTATTTTCGTATTCAGGAACCCCGAAAACCAATAAATAGTGGTATAATAAACATAAAAAGAAATAAAAAGCACATGTGTTACGGACCGGACCGACCGAGTGAGTGACTTATAGAGTTGCTTGCACACGACTAAAAAAACTATTCTGTGGTATGCATTTAAAAAAAGACTATTCTCTGTCGGTCGGTCGGTCGGTCGGTCGGTCCATTCGTCCGTCCGTAAAACATTTACTTATTAGCTACAAACAAGTGCCGCATCGGTTAAGAAGAGATACTACACTTTGATCCATGTGGCCAAGGAAAAGTTACATTTTGGACAAGTTTCAGAAAAGTTTAATGGATAGGTAAAAATTTATGGTGCAAAAAGTGTCATTATTTGCAATTTTAGTACATTTTTTACCCCTTATGAAACCCTTGGAATGCTGAATACCAGTGACAATGGACAATCTATGCAGTTTTACATCATAACACATGTATATTTGAATGCAGCACCATTGGAGAGCACTATATAGATATAAATATCAAGTTTTTTTTATTTAGAAATATGAAAAAAAGGCATTTTTAGCACTAAAAGTCCCCGGGGGACGCAAAGCAAAATTTTGCTAGGGTCACCCATATTGAATTTATATTAAGAACAATGACCTGTGCATTTTGGACAAGTTTTAGAAAAATGTAATGGATAGGTCAAAATTTATGGCGCAAAAAGTGTCACTTTTTTTCAATTTTGGTACATTTTTGACAACATGATAAATCGGGGGAACAAAATGTTACCCCATGCCTCTTGCTTAAAAAATGAGCTGATTGAAATATAGTTTTAAAAATTGGTGCTGCATGGGAGTCACAAAAAGGCGTGTTTTCTAGCACTAAAAGTCCCCGGGGGACGCTATCCAGAATATTACCATACTGAATTTATATTAAGAAAAATTGTTTCAGAAAAATCTAATGATAGGTAAAAATTTATGGGGCAAAAAGTGTCATTTTTTTACAATTTTGGTACCTTTAGGACCCCTGATGAGCCACTTTGAATTCCGAATACCAGCGACAATGGACAAACAGTGCAGTTTCACACCTTAACACATATATATTTACATTCAGCAACATGGGAAACCACTATATAGACATATCAAGTTTTTGTTGAGAAATATGAGAAATGCGCCAGAAGAAAAAGTGTTTTCAGCACAAAAAATCCTCGGAGGTTACAAACCAGACTTTTGCCAGGGTCACCCATACTGAATGTTATGGGACAAAAAGGGTCATTGTTGGCCATTTTTGACCCCTTTGAACCCTGCGGGCAAAACAGGATTTTTCGCAAAAGAAAAACAAAATTTTTTTTTACAATGCACATTTATATATTAAAATATAATTTGTGACAAAATTTTAGAAAAAGTAATAGACGGTTATCCGTCAATCATCTGAACTAACGGACAGACGGACCCATTAAAAACATAGGTCCCTCTCTGGTATTTATTTGCTCCCCCACCAAGCAAATAAGAAGGTGAAATGGGGACCAATTCTCCGGAGAGTAGGGGAGCTGAATAGTGACAATTGGTATGAAGGGTTGCCCCTATATATCCAAGGTCTTATATGTCGGCTGGCCCCCACATATGGTCTTTGCTTGCAGTACCTGCCGGAAGAGATAGTATTTATTTGCTTTCCCACCGAGCACATTAGGCACAAGGCTGATTTTTAATGTGAAGAGTGAAGGGGAAATGGGAGCCAAATCCCCGGGGAGTAGGGAAGCGGGATAGTGACAATTGATATGAAGGATTGCCCCTACACTGACAAAGGTCTTATGTGTGGGGTTGCCCCAACATATGGTCTTTGCTTGCAGTATCTGCCGGAATAGATACTACAATTTGATCTTGGCCTAAAGGCTAAGAAAAGGGTATTTATTTACTCCCCCACCGAGCAAATAAGCCCACAAGACCGATTTTTAATGTGAGGAGTGAAGGGGAAATGGGGACCAGCTCCCCGGAGAGTAGGGGAGCTGGATGGTGACAATTGGTATGAAGGGTTTTCCCTACATTGACCAGGTCTTATATGTGGGGTTGCCCCCACATATGGTTTTTGCTTGCAGTATCTGCCGGAATAGATACTACTACAAAAGGCCAAGAAAAGGGTATTTATTTGCTCCCCCACTGAGCAAATGAGGTACAAGGCCGATTTTTAATGTGAGGAGTTAAGCGGAAATGGGGATCATCTTCCCAGGGAGTAGGGGAGCTGGATAGTGACAATTGGTATGAAGGGTTGCCCCTCCATAGACTAAGCTCTTATATGTGGTGTTGGTATTTATTTCATCTCCCACCGAGCAAATTATGCGGATGGCCGATTTTTAATGTGAGGCGTGACATGGAAATGGGGACCAACTCCTCGGGAAGTAGGGGAGCTGGATAGATGGTATGAAGAGTTACTCTTACATTGACCAAGGTCTTATATGTCGGGTTTGTATTTATTTGCTCCCCCACAGAGCAAATTAAGCACAATGCCGATTTTTAATGTGAAGGGTGAAGGTGAAATGGGGACCAACTCCTTGGGGAGTAGGGAAGCTGGATAGTAACAATTGCTATGAAGGGTTGCCCCTACATTGACTAAGGTCTTATATGTTGAGTTGGTATTGATTTGCTCCCCCATATTGATTTTTAATGTGAGGAGTGAAAGGGAAATGGGGACAAGCTGGATAGTGATAATTGTTATGAAGGGTTTGTATTTATTTGCTCCCCCACCGAGCAAATTAGGCACAAAGCCGATTTTTAATGTGAGGATTGAAGGGGAAATGGGGACCAACTCCCCGGGGTGTAGGGGGGGGGGCTGGATAGTGACAATTGGTATGAAGGATTTCCCCTACACTGAAAAAGTCTTATATGTGGGCTTGTCCCCACATATGGTCTTTGCTTGCAGTATCTGCCGGAATATATACTACACTTTGATCTTCACCAAAAGGCCAAGAAAAAGTTATTCATTTGCTTCCCCACCGAGCAAATAAGCCCACAAGGCCGATTTTAAGTGGAGTGACGGGGAAATGGGCACCAGCTCCCCGGTGAGTAGGGGAGCTGAATAGTGACAATTAGTATGAAGGATTTCCTCTACGTTAAACAAGGTCTTATATGTGGGGCTTCCCCCACATACGGCCTTCACTTGCAGTATCTGGCTGGACAAATACTGAACTTTGATCTTGTCCAAAAGGCCAAGAAAAGGGGGTGGGGTTTATTTGCTCTCCCACCGAGTAAATTAAGCACAAGGCCGATTCTTAATGTGCGGAGTTAAGGGGAAATGGGGAGAAACTCCCCGGGGATAAGGGGAGCTGGATAGTGACAATTGGTATGAAGGGTTGCCCCTACATTGACCAAGGTCTTATATGTGGGGTTTCCGCCACATATGATCTTTGCTTGCAGTATCTGCCAGAATAGATACAACACTTTGATCTTGCCCAAGAAAAGGGTATTTATTTGCTCCCCCACCGATGGTATGAAGTGTTGCCCCTACATTGACCAAGGTCTTATATGTGGGTCCGCCCCCACATATGGTCTTTGCTTGCAGTATCTGCCGGAATAGATACTACACTTTGATCTTGGCCAAAAAAAGCTTAAAAATCTAAGAACAACAGATCTTTGATCTTAACCCAAAAGGCCAAGCACAAAATGTTACGGACAGACTGACCGCCTGACCGACGGACCGACGAAGTGATTTATAGAGTCGCTCTTACGCGACTAAAAATTAGATACTGAAAATGGATGCTGAAATTATATTATTAGTTAGAAATCAATACTTAACATCATGCATCATGGAATATAAGTTGTAGATCATCATCCTTATCATTATCAATTAACCTATCTCTCTATTTTTAATTAATTTCTCTTTCGGTGTACGGTATAATCATGTTGACACACCAGTCCGATCACCGATGTTAAGCAACATTGAGCCTCCTAGTACCAGATGGGTGACCATTTGGGAATTCTAGGCGCTGTATGTGCTTTCTGCTTATCTCGGCATTGTCTCCGGTTATCCTGAGTCCTTAAACTTCATTTGCAACTAGTATTTTACAATAACGGGAAGAAGACGCAGAGGAGGAGGGTAGCTGGTCCGGGCTCCAGTGCAGACATGCCTAGCCCGGGGTCCGGTTCCCAGAGGGGGCTTTGGCCACCTCTGAGCACCGGATTAGGCCTTGGAAAAATTCTACCGCCACGTGGTCCGAGTTCCGACCCCCCGCCTAACCCGGGTTCTGGCGTTCGTGTCCTCGACACGCCCGCCGGTTCAGGCCCAGTAGACAGACCACTAGGATGGATTGGTGTTGACCCCCGCACAAAACTCGGTGTTGTCCCCCGCACCGCTAATCTAGGGGAATCGTTTGCGTTAGGCAGCGACTCTCACGTAACTAGTCGTACTGCTGTTCCCGGCAGTAATAGTAGTAGCAGTAGATTTAGGCCAGCTGAAAGAGGTGTTCCGACTCGGTGGAATCACCCAAGGAAGAGGGCTTTAACTGTCAGCCCTCCCGCCCATAGGAGAACGGACCCCCTAGGGTCGGGAATTAAACCAGCAACCTCTGGAGATATCTCAATATTGAGGAACACCGAGTCGGAACAGACGTTTTCGAACGGGTTGCCGGACGACAGGGAAGAGGCTATTAGCATGTTAACGCTTCTAGATGAACAGTTGAACGCCGCGAGGCAAGCCGACTTAGAATTTAGTAGCAGCGACAGTAGCGCAGATGAATGCAACAGACAACAACTGCTACTACGACAAGCGAGAAAGTCGCGTCAACGAGAAAGAAAGGGGGCTGCTCAGACTGAAAAAAAAAATGGGGCAGCTAGTACCACAGCCACAAAAGAACCGGCACTGACCCCTAAACCGTCGTCCCCAAAGGAGAAACCAGGAGAGTGGCCGACGTTGCCAGGGAGTTCACAAACAATAGACTCGTCCGGTTCTATTATTCCCCCGGGACAGAAATCACCGCTGTTAACAGTGTCACAGACGATAATATCAACACCGCAGACGGCTGCGGCGGCAGTGGTCAAAGACTGGGCATCCCAGTCGCAACTAACTCCCGGGGATTACCGCTGGTTATTCGATACAAAATATAAGGATTTGACCGACGGTAATGTTATTAGAGTAGAACCGAAAACTATGAAAGAACTTTCAAAGAGAATAATATCGTTAGTCTCCATAGACACAAAGAAACGAGCGCTAACCGGTGTGCCGAAAGACGACATGGCGAAAATTCTGGGGGAATTAAATATCCCCGCAACCTATATCTGCCGTAGAAGCTATGCAGTGTGGGATTTACTACTGCCCAAAGAGGAAGACGCCGTCAATATATTCAAATCGGAACACATGTGGCGACATATTCGACTTAAGCCGGAATATTTAAGTAAGACGCGGACGAACGTGTCTATTTTGGAAGTTCCCTGTATTCTCGGCCCTGAGCAATTAGGGGCCTTTATGAGTCAATATGGGGACGTAGAGTCCGTCATTCCTGTCCGTGGTCCCCATAACCTTATGGTAGGGGGCTACAACCTAAAAATGCGTGTTGACAAGGAAGGATTACAAAACATCCCCCCCATGCTCAGGTGCGACATATGGTCGATGAGCATTATAGTAGAAGGTCGCAGGCCCCACTGTTGGAATTGTCAACAGCAGGGCCATATGGCACGGGAATGTCCGAAAAGAAACCATCAGACAGTAGTAGTAGTAGCAAAGCCGGCGGCAGTGGTACCAGCAGCCCCTGAGAAGCTAACCGGAGGGGGCAAAGAAGCAACAGCGTCGGACGGCTGGACTACAGTGGTAAAGAAGAATGGCAGAACCACCAAGACCCCCTCCACAAGAGAGCAGCCCCCTGAGGTACAAGGTCAGCCGGTTCCCACAGTGTCGTGTCGTCAACGGTCTCTTCCACCAACGTTACCACTAAAGAAGTTGTTAGCGGCCAGAAAAGAATGCATCCGGTCTCCTCGTCTGACTCAGAAGGGGAGCACGATAAGGAAACGGCTACTGTGGTAGAGTACCAAGTGCAGAAAAAGGAAACTAAAAAGAAGGCGAGAAAAAACAAGGAGGCAGGGTCCCGTTCCCCGTCCCCTATGAATGTAGAGAAGACTGTCTCTACGGTGCAGCCACCCAAAACCCCTACCCTAACCCCATCGGCTGAACCAAAATCCCCATCCCTTTTCGATACCCCCCCAACCGGTGCCCGCTCGTTGTCCCGGGAGAAGCCGGCGACAAAAACCAACAGCGGTAGAAGATGCCTCTGTATCTCCTGTAAGGAGTGAAAAGACGAAAAAGCTCCCCTACCTTCCTGGAGACCAGATTTGCGAAGTAGACCCCCTTCACGCTGACACGTATATAACGCAGCGCCATAGGGGCCTGATTAAGCTGCTTAGAGAAATGAAAATAATCGACGGGAAAAGTGTTACCAACCCTAAAAACTTCCCAGACGCCCCCCTAGTCATGACCTTTGTGCGCCATACAAAAACTGGACGCATGAAGGCCATGTGGAATATGATCGACGACGCCAGGGGGGCGATTCTAGATTTAAAGTTGGTGGAAGAGAGGCATGACTCCCTCAATCAGCTGGCGCCGAGATGCGAAGGTAGGGTTCCTATTTACGTCCACCCTTGTTTGTATAGGGCCCTTAAATTAACGTTTCCCCTGGATGTCGGAGGTATTGTGCGAGACGGACGAGTAACGTCCGAGTTGCTTTCGGGCAACCTCGCCCAGTCCTGCGGCACCCTTTCTAGCAAAGACTTTAGGTCGGTGGTTGCGGATATCTAGACACAATGGCCACGTCCTTGAGCTTGTGTAGTTTGAACGTTAGGGGCATGAGGTGCCGAAGCAAAGCCGCTAGGGTACTGAGGGACCTCATGTCGATGAATATAGATGTGGCTGCGTTACAGGAGACTCACTACGATTGCGTTGACGATCATCGGGTGCTGGAGGGGCATTATGATGTCTTTTCAACATACGGTGATAGTCAAAGTAGGGGGGTTTCTTTGTTAGTTAGGCACACCCTTTCTGCAATGGTAAGCGTTGTTCACGCGGATACTGATGGTAGACTGATCGTGGCCGATGTTGCCATGGCAAATAGAGCGTTTCGAGTCGTCGTGGTGTATGCGCACAATTGCATACGGGAGCGGGTTTCCTTTTTCCGGTGGTTGGAGGTGTTTCTCGGGGGTTCGGATGGGTTAATACTAGTGGGGGATTGGAATGCCATCCTTGACCCCAGGGCAGATAAGGTGGGTGGGACTAGCGGGGCGGATGGGTGTGAAACCAGTCTGTCGGACCTGATGGCTAGATGCGATCTGGTAGACAGGTATCGGGTGGATCACCCGGGGCGGGAGACGTGGACGTGGCTCTCTAGCAGGCCTTCCGCTTCAAGTACTTACACTTACTTGGATCGGTTGTTAGTTAGAAGAGGCAACATAGAATACATATCTTGTCCCACGTTCCACTGCTTAGGCCACTCTGACCACAAACTACTTGTGGCCAGGTTAGACTTAGATAGCAACCCCAAGTTAGCTGGGTACTGGAAGTTAAATACCTCCCTACTGGAGATAGGTGACTTTCGGGAAAGGCTAACTAAACACATACAGAAGGGATTAGTGGGGGCGGTTACCGGGAGTAAGTGGTGGGTAAACGCCAAATCTAGCATTAGAGACTTCTCTGTCAAATATGGCCAACGCCTCGCGCTAGATAGGGCCAAGGCAGAGAAGCGTCTAGAGGATAGACTATCCCGGGCGGTGGCTGGGGGGGGATTCCCTAGAAATAGGGTTAGCTAAGGCAGACCTGAGTCGTTTGGCTAGCGAGCGATATCAGGGCCAGGTAGTTAGGGCTAGAATTAAAAAGATGCCCAACGAAGCTGCGAATGTTGACAAAGCCGAACGAGTCTATTCGCTCGGGCGCAAATCGGATAACTACATTCGTAAAATTCAGAGCCCGGAAGGGGACTCCTTAGTGTCGGCTCGGGGGATTTGCGAGCGGTTTCGAGTGCACTTTGAAGATCTCTTTCGCAGCTGTCCAGGCTCCGCGTCCAGGAGTTTGGCAACTATTTGGCTGGCTCGCCCCGCCTGGAGGCGGCCTGAGCGGCTGGTTGCGATGGTCGGGTTACAGGGTGTGAGGTCATAGCTGCTATGAAGCAAGTCGCCTATAACAGATCACCAGGGCTGGATGGACTACCCTACGAACTTTACTTGAGGATGTCGCACATGTTTGTTCCGATTCTGACGGGTGTGTTTAACCACTGGTTTGACACGGGATCTATCCCGAGTCAGGTTACCAAAGGAGTGGTCACACTTCTGAAGAAGAACGACACACATGTTGGGGGGATAGATGATTTTAGGCCAATCACGTTGCTGAATACGGATTTAAAAATCCTGGCCCGAGTGCTGGCGAATCGTTTGCAGATTGTTATCGCTGACTTGGTCGAACCGGATCAGAATTACGCTGTGAAGGGAAGATCAATTCAAAATAATTTGCATTTGATACGTACAGTCATAGAAAATTTAGAAGACGACACTGAAGCCGCGCTGATTAATTTTGATCAGTCCAAGGCATTTGATAGGGTGGATCATCGTTTCCTGATGGCTGTTTTAGAGACCGCCGGATTTGGATTCGGCTTCTGCAGATGGATTTCCATTTTGTACGCTCGGCCGACGGCAGTTGTGCATGTCAACGGGGTGCGGTCGGCGCCGTTCGCGGTTTCTCGGTCAGTGCGACAGGGGTGTCCGTTGTCGCCCTTGCTGTATGTCCTCGCGCTGGAACCATTCCTTAGGAAAGTGAGGACCAGGGTGGCTGGACCGGCCCTGCGCGGAATTGCTCTTCCTGGCGGTGCGCGAGCCAGGGTTTCCGCGTTTGCCGATGATGTCACCGTATTTGTTTCGAGCGTCGTTGATATTATTACGGTGATTAAGGCTCTCAAGCGTTATGAACAAGTTACAGGGGCCGTAGTCAATCTCAGCAAATCCGTTGGCCTGAGGTTAGCCGCTTGGCGGGGCTCGAATGCTTTGCCTGGCGCATTTGTCTGGACGGATGGCCCGGTCCATATTCTGTGTGTTTGGTTTGGACCCGGTCTATGTCTAGATAAGAACTGGTCGGAAGTACAGAGCAAGGTCGAAGCGTCTGTGAGGGTTTGGCTTCGAAGGGGATTGTCCCTTAAAGGTAGGGCGGAGGCATGCGCCACTTATGTGTTTCCGCTGATCCTTTACCGATTGGCTGTACTTCCTCTGCCTGCGGTCCGCATGGCGGCCTTAACGCGTGCGCTCTTCTTACTGTTGTGGAATGAGCGACGGCCGCTTGTCCGTAGACAGGTCTGCACTCAACGTCTTGAAGATGGGGGCCTGGGGATGCCTGACCTGGCTAGCCACAAAAATGCCGAAAGGTTGGCGTTCCTGGGTAGAACTCTGATTGAGGAGTCTGATTGGGGTCCCGCGGTCGGTGCAGCTTTTCCCGACCTTATCCCCAATCATTTAATTGAATGCCAAAGAAGGCCGAGAGTGTTGAGACACTTGTAGTCTGTCTAAACTGTACGAACGAACTGACTAAATCAAGATGGCCGACTCCTATTTATATCACCACAAGCAAGGGAGGTAACCATGTAACTGAAGCAAGGGAGGTAACCAATGTCTACATTAACATTGCTGCTGTCCTCAAGTGAATAATTTATTTCTGATTTAACAAGTCCCTTAGAAGCTCAGACGAAGCTCCTGCCTTGGTCAAACAATCAGACACCTGATCACAACCCCTGATCCATTCTATCTGTATCTCTCCTCTACTCTTCATTTCCTTCAGCCTTGCTACATCTATTCTCAATCGTCGATCGCTTACCAGATTGTTGGAATTCAATGTCTCCACAAGTGATGCATTATCTGTCTTGCAGAGAACGTCTGGCAATTTAGATAACTGAAATACCTCTTGTATCATAACCGCAGTCAAAACACCAGCATCAGCTCCCTCATTCAGAGCAAGAGTCTCTGAGGCCAATGGGCTTTTTGTCACTCTGTCCAATTTCTTTGACGCCCAACACATGGGGGCCATTTTGTCAGTACTTCCTCCAATAAAGACAACAAAACCACCCTGTGAAGATCCATCTTCCAGACTGGCATAAGAGGCATCAGTATAACACAAAATGTGTAAATCTGAGGGCTTTCCCAATTTTGGAAATGTTATAGAACCCTTCTTGGATTTCAATTTTGATAAGGCTTTATTCGCCTCAAATAAGGCTTTTACTTTGGGATGCTTTCCAGTGTTGCTCATTTTACACACATCAAAAGCTATATCAGGGCGTGTTTGAGTTGAAACCCACATCATCTGACCTGCAAGTCTCTTCAACTCATGCTTTTCTTCTTCATTCAGTTCATCATTTTTCCTCAGTATCCTCCCTTTGCTTATTTCTATTGGAGATATGGAAGATACATATAGATCTTGTTCTACAGTGATCCCATTTTCCTGTTGATTAACATTCAGTCCAACATATTTGAATGTTCCACTTTCATGAGATCCCACCTTAAATTTTTCTTTCAATGTTGCAATCACATCCCTTTCAAACTCTGTGTTTCCACAGAAAACAAAATCATCCACGTGCATAGCAAGAATTCCAGTCAAATTTCCTTTAATATCATGCCACAAAAACAATGCATTATCATAAGCACTTGCTACTCCTTTTAATTCAATCAAAGCCTGAGTAACTCTCTTGTACCATGCCCGTGGAGCATCATTCAATCCATAGATGCATCTTTTTAATTTCCACACTTGAGATTTAGGACAAACATCAGATGGTGGCCTCAGGTACACATCTCTCTCTAAAATACCACCTTGCAAAAAGGCTGAGGTAAAATCTATGGTCTGCAGCATCCAATTCTTTATTGATGCGGTTAGCATGACCATTCGCATAGCTTCACGGCTACATGTTGGGGAGTCCGTTTTCAGATTACTATTTTCTTCATAGCCTCGTGCTACAAGGCGAGCTTTCATTGTTTTCTGATTATCCTTGAATTTTTCAGTAATCACCCATCTTGTGGATATTGTTTTTTGACCTGTGTATGGCACACATTCAAATACTTCATAGGTGTTCATGTTTTTTATTTCTTTATGCTTGGCATCCATTACAGCTTTCGACTGCTCTTGTTCAGCGGTGAGCAGGACTACATTTTCCTGTTCAGTATATTGGGGCACTTCTCTCCAATGATCAATATGATTCCAGTTGATACAAACTTGATCCTCGTTTTCATCCTCAGGTTCTATATTGATCCAATGACTATATTTGCCAGTTGATTTAGGCTGTACTGACATAACCTTTCCTTTCTTCCACTCCCCACTTCCATTTATTTTATAAGTTATGGTCTTATTTCGGCCAGGTTTTTCAGTCTTATCTCTTAAACTGGTAGAACTATCAACAACTTCTTCTCTGTCTATATCTTCACTTTCTACCACTTGATTCTGCAACTCCTCCTCCTCAACTGAAAGGTATTCATTCTTCCCTTCTGTAGTGTTTCCCAGCATTTCAGCTTTTTTTGTTCTTTTTTCGTTGTTTTTATTCACTTTCATCAATTGGCACGGATGCATCCTATAAAATGCTCCGCCATGTCTGATTAAGACAAACTGGCCTTCTCTGCCTAACACTTTTGCTGGACCACGCCATCCTTTAAAACCCTGCCTCCGATAATAGATTTGGTCTCCGGTAGCATAATCTTCATCAGCATAAGTTCTGACATTAGACCTGAGAGCTCTCCTAATTCTCTCACTGGACTCAGCTTCCAAAAAGTTTCTCCTTGCACTCTGGAGAGCATTTAAATTTTTTCTCACCATGTCACTTGTAGTAGAGGACTCCATAGCAGGTAACTGGTCTGTCAGAATTGAGGGTGTATTTACATTGAAACCGAATACAAGTTCATTTGGACTGTGTCCAGAGTAATTGAGGAGGGCATTTTTTGCACAAATAGCCCATGCCAAGGCAATTTCAGGTTCACACTTCTCATCGTCAATTGTTTTTTTCATTGCCTCAGCAACTATCAAATTATGACGTTCTACAGTACCGTTGCTGAATGGACTTTCTGCGGCAGTAGTACAGGTCTCTATGTTGAGTTTTTCATTCATCTGTCTATAGTGTTCGTTGTTGAATTCACCCCCATTATCACTCAGAAAACGAACAGGAGATCCGAAATAGGTAATCCACATCATAAAGATGTTTTTGATGATCTCCTCCTTCTTCTTTGTTTTGATCAATGTTGCCGCTGAATACCTGGTAGCGGCATCAATGAGATGTAGTATCCACACCTCATTGTGGATGAACTCTTTCAAATCCATGCAAACTGTGTGATTAAATCTATTGCCAAGAGGTAATCCCACAACCGGTCGCAGTGGAGTTTTTTTAAATCTAAGGCAAATTTGACAGTTTTCACAAACCTCCTCAATCGCCTTTATAAATTCCTTGTCATTGAATTTGCCACTTTTTTTAACCAAGGAAACAAGTTTTTCCTTCGAGGCATGAGCAAACTGTCGATGAAGTTTTTCTGCTTTTTTTTTTTTTTCTGTGAAAGAACACTGACCAAAATTCTGAACGTGTAATACAATGTTCTTAGTACCACTATGATCCAACAACTTATTTGTTAAGGGGAGACAATAGTGCCCTGAAGTTGTGGTCTTTAGTTCAATACATTTATCAAAAATCCAGCACATATCTTTCCGGAAATCTAGCACTATTCCTGCTGTCTTCATTGATTTGTGACTTAATAGAAGAGGCAAGTCGTTTTTCACAATATCTGCTTCGATATAAACTCTTATACCTCCGAGTGTAACCGGAAATTTAGCAACTTTAATTGCTGTGACAGCCACTCCATCACCAAAACAAAAACTCCGGTCTGAGTTCGTATACTTCACTAGTTGCAGGTCACTTTCATTTAAAGTATCTAAATAAACATCAAGCCACACTTCGCCAGCCAGTGTGCGAGTACAAGCAGAATCCAAGACTGCCATTCGAAATGTTTCCTTTACAAGATTTGAGATATTTTCATTTGTACTGTTCAAATAAATATTTTCTTGAATGAACAACGTAATGTGTATTTGTTCTATCGCTTCCGTAAACCTGGGCGTATTTCTAGGACACTCTCTAATTAGATGGTTCGGAGACTGACATTTGTAACACAACAACACGTTTTCACTTCGGTCACATGGATTAGATTGTCCTCGACGAAAACGCCTTTTGTTGTTACCCGGTTTAGAATAATTATAGTTGACGATTTCGGGCTCTGATTTCACTGCCGGTACATTTTCATCACGATAAATGTCACCAAATACTTTCTTTATCGATTCCTTCATGTTTTGATACGTCAAAACAGAACACGTTGTCCGCGCTAATTTTTCGTTCTCTTCCGATATGTTAACCGCGTTCAAAACAAGAAAAGCTTGCACTCCTTCCGGTAGAATAATGTAGAATTTTTTTAATCTTTGGTACAAAAACTCATAACGAACAAGAAAGTCATTTATACTGGTACCTGACGATCTTTTATAAGTGTAAAATTCCTTAAAAGTCATGTAAGCGCGCGTGTGTTCATCCTTTAAATATATGTCATCCAGTTTCTTTATTAAGATCTTCAAGCCATCTCGTCCGCCGATGTCACTTGTTGGCAATTCACGGACACATTCCCTAATATTCGGTGGTAGCGTCAAAAACACT
>NC_136497.1:76530033-76555033 GCF_053919585.1 Euprymna scolopes
ACCTCTTCCGGCGCTTTTCAGATTTTGGAATGAAAACAACTTTAACTGTAAAGTAGTAAACCACTTATAATCACTATAATGCACGAATACGGAATGATTACGTTAACACACTAGTTCCTGTTAAATCAACTAAGTTAAGCAATACAACATATCTATAACAGTTGACTATGTGACTATTATGCTCGTATCATTTCTCGTCTTCCTGGACTTCTCCTAGCCACTGGATTCAAACAATTCCGTTTCAGGAGAAGTTAAGTTGGTGATTGTTCAACCACAATAGATTATCCTGTGCAGTCACCCTTACAAAGTTATCCATTGTCTCTTGAAAGAAAACGGAGACCTAATGAGTGAACTCATGGAAGACGATATGGCACCAATAACTGTTGCTGTGAAATTAGGATAAAGTGTGGTGTAAGAAGAAAAGGGAAATGTAGGTTCAAGCCTTCGAGCAGAATTTACCAAATTATGTTCGATCGAACACCAGTGTGACACTGATAGTTAATAGGTCTTTTGTGATCCCTATCCAATATGCAATAAACTTGAAAATGTAGAGAAAATTAGATGAGAAGTAGTTTAAAAAGCTGATAGAAGAAGGAGGGTTATCTAATATATATATATATATATATATATATATATATATATATATATATATATATATATATATCCTAGTTTATGTGTGCAGAACTTTCTATCAAACCACCAAACTTACTGTATCAGTTTGAAACTTTATATAGAGGTGATATAGACCTGTGGAACCAAGTCGATTTGAGTTTTAGCAGATAAAAATAGCTGCTAAGCGGTCAAAATGAAAAACTAAAACAGGTGTAAGTCGACTAAACGTGTATTTTCTATACATTCACAAATATACATTTATACGTTTAACTATGTTAATTTTTTTAAGTTTTAACATACATATGGATTTAGCTCAGATGAAAATGAATGACGCTTGAGAGCTATATGTTTTGTTTCCGGTTCTAACTGATGGAACCCCACTTTTGAAATATCTATTATATATTGGGTGCAATATAATTAACAATATATATTACAAAAGATCCACAACATTGATACCGTTGGTTTTAAATGTCACAAAGGAGAACAGCATGTGATCGTTTGCTCTGCATCTCCGTTGTGGAGGGTTCACTAAGGACGGTCACATGATATTCCTCTTTGTCTGACTCGAAACTGGCGGTACCAATGTTACTCTGATATTCTGTAATGCATATATAAATAAATATTACGTGTTTATTTAAAAAAATTTTCTTAAAAATCAAGCAATCTGATGAGGTTCCCCCCTAGTTTTCTTATAAAATAATACACACACACACACATACATACATACATACATACACACACACACACACATATCTCTCTCTCTCTCTCTCTCTCTCTCTCTCTCTCTCTATATATATATATATATATATATATATATATATATATATATATATATATTCAATCCTTGCTAAAATCAAGCCATGCTGATGACTGCTAGTTAGCAAGACACCCTTGTCCATGGATAATTTTATTTATATAAATAGCATATACATGTATACATATTTTGTATGTATGTATATATATATATTCGTTGTTATTTTTGGGAGGGATAAATTTATCGGCTGAATTAGCTTCCTCGGAGCACTGGAAAGTTTTAATATACTAATTATATTTAATTATACTGATTCATGTCCAAGTAACCTACATCTAAAATTTCAAGTGTTTAAACACAAAATTGGCGAAGGAGTTTGGTAGAGTGTGCAAAGGTAAACTCTGTAAGCTCTGAACAGTTGCCAGCCGAATTTTCGCCCAAAAACTAATTAAAAAAGCTTGCTGCATGTCTTAATACCCTTTATGTAAAATTTCAAATGTTTAGTACCCAAATTGGTTTAATAGTTTGCTAGAGACTGCAATGGTAAGATCTTTTGAACTTTGACCCCTTGGTAGTCAAATTTTCAACAAAAAAATTTAAAACGCTTGCCATATGTCTGAATACACTTTATATAAAATTTTAAATATTTAGACCAAAATTTGGCTGAGTAAATTGGTAGAGACCGCAGAGATCAAATTAATTTTTAAATTTCACCCCAGTTTTGACCCCTTAACGTTTATTTTAGAGGGCTCAAATCAAATTATAAAGTTTGATCCATGTCCAAGTAACCTACGTTTAAAATTTCAAGTGGTTAGACCCAAAATTAGCGGAGGAATTCGGTAGAGTTTTCAAAGGTCAAATCGTTGAACTTTGACCCCTTGACAGCCAAATTTCTGACCGAAAACCGATTGAAAAGATTTTCCCAGATCTTTATACTCCTTATCTCAAATCTCGAGTCTCTAGACCGAAAATTGACAGAGTTATTTGGAAGGGAAATGTACACACACACACACACACATTTTAACTTTTATAGATATATAGAAAATTTGGAATATATATATATATATATATATATATATATATATATATATATATATATTTTACACAGTGATCACCACTTATCAAGGCCCGGAAGCCACTTATTGATAAGGGTTATTGCAAGTACATTACGTTAGTGTGGAGATTTGATGAAGTGTTTACTTAAGGGGGCGGTTCATCAGGAATTTGTTAACGTTGGACTTGAAGACATCCAAGTTGTAGTCCGGTGGGAAGCAGGCAGATGGAACAGAGTTCCACAAGCGTGCAGTTCTAAGAAAGAAGCTTTGTTCATGGAATCCACATTTTGATTTAGGCACAGATATAGAGTGGGGGAAATTTTTCACAGTGGATTCAGCTAGACAGGTGTTTTTCGTGAAAGATTGGCGAGGGGGGACTAGAGATTGGAGTTCAGACGAGCACCTGCCATGGAAATAACGATAAAACAAGGATAGGCTCCCAACGTCTCTTCTGTGGGAGAGAGGTTGCAGGGTAGAGAAAAGGCCATCTCCCACTAAGCCACGAAGTCTATTTTGTACTTTGTCAAGGCAGGATAGGCTGTTTTTAGCAGCTCCTGCCCAGATATGGCAACAGTATTCCATCCTTGGGCGTACTTGGCTTTTATATAGATAGAGAATTGCATCAGTAGTGAGATATCTTCTGGAGCGGTAGAAGGATCCCACCGTCTTTCCAACGACCTTGGCAACAGACTTGATGTACGTGTTCCATTTCAGATCAGGAGTAAAGGTCAAACCCAGAAGCTTGTCAAAACACGGGGCCTCACTCAGCCGAGAGCCATCCATCACAATTGATACCAGATGGGGATCAGAGCGTTGATGATGTAAGAATAGGAGTTTTGTTTTGGATGCATTAAAGGTAACCAGCCCCGTCTTCCCCCACTGAACCATGCGCTCAAGATCAGAGGAGAGAGAATCAGAGAGAACTTTGTCATTTACAGCCTTTGATGTGTTGCCGTAGATGGTCGTGTCATCAGCATAGATGTCAACGAATGATTTAAGTATGTGTTTAGGGAGGTCATTGATGTAGATCAGGAAGAAAGTTGGGCCCAGGATTGACCCCTGAGGGACTCCAGCTTTTATATAGCAGGCCTCCGATTTTTGTCCATCTACCACTACTCTTATGAGCCTATCGGAGAGAAATGATTTAATGATATATATATATATATGTATATATGTGTGTGTGTGTGTGCGTGTGTGTGTGTGCGTGTGTGTGTGTGTGTTCATGCATATAGATACACACACGCACATATATATATATATATATATATATATATATATATATATATATATATATATATATATATACATACACTAGTAGGGAGACCCGACGTTACCCAGGATTGAATGATGATCAACGAATATTTCACACTCCTATATTTTTATTGTCATTGAGATCTGTGAAATCGCCCGGGGGGACGCTTCACATGCCTCTATGCAGTAACTTATTCCAAAATATATGCTATTTTACATTGCACTCTAGAAAACCTACTGTTTCTTTTATAAAATTATTTTATATAAACTTCTTTCCAGTAAACGAAAAAAAAATAAGGAATTGTACGTGTGCATTATAAGCCTACAAGCCACGTCATACAAAAAAAAATAAATAAAAAATACACTTAAATTTTCAAGTCTTGTAAAATTCTTTGCAGTTAATGAAAAAAAAAAAGAAATTTACGTGCGGAGTTTGAACCTACAGGCCACGTCATGCAAAACAAAACAACAACAAAAAAAAACACGTTTATCAACTTACCCACAGTAGAATTTTCACGGCGTATTGTTCTATTGTTGCTGCTAAGCAACGATATGGAAAAATAGCTTTTCCAATGATAGATAAATTAAAATAACTGTTTCAATTATCGATTATCGGTAATTATCGGGGGTATTCTGAGACCAAACTTTTCTAAGATCACTCCCAGATTATACACTAAAGTTCTGTAAATTTTAAAGAAAATATGTTTAGCCGTTTCGGAGTCTATAAGGAACGAACTCACACACAGAGAAAGTTGCATTTATATAATTGTATATACATATATATATATATATATATATATACATATATATGTGTGTGTGTGTGTGTGTGTGTGTGTGTAGGAAACTTACATATCTATAATGACACGTTTTTTTTGTTTTTGTGATATACCGTTTTTTTTTTTTCGCCAACTTTGATTCTTGTTTTAGTTTTCTGCAGTCAAGATGTCAAGTAATATTATATCTGCTTTGTTGATTGGACAATTGAGACTTTTTCTCACGCTCCAACTCCCACGCCCATACTTTCTCACGTCTCTCCCCCCTTCCCCCCATCGATCTCTCAATATCTCTCTAAGGATAATGTTCTGCAAAAACTAAACTTAGAAAAAACATTATCATAAGCCTCGTGTTTTTTTTTTTTTTAGCATCATCAGGTTATAACAAAAGTTTCTTCAGTTGTATTGTTCATCAATGATGATGTTTTTCTTGCATATTAAAATGTGCTCACTACTCGCATCTCAGGTGCTTCTTCATAATCACACAGACATGAACAGTGCACAAGGAGTGCAGTGGAATATCTGATTGCTTGAGAGATAATAACCAATTTGCATGCTAACAGTGTGTTATAGACCCGTGCTATGAGAACAGTAGTCTGAATAATCCAAAAAATCCAAACATTGCTATTGGCCGTTACTCGGCATCAATCTACACACCAATTAGATGCAACCAAAAATAGATTGACCTATATCTATGTCCAGAAAAAAAAGGAAAGTGAGTCCTTTGACTGAATAAACACAAATCAATTCTAAAATGGAGACTTCAGGTAGCAATGCCATAAACGCTCGACCACCTATGACAGTGGATTTATAGATCATAAAGAAAAAAAGGGAAAAGTATACCAATTTGCTGAACCGATTCAATGAAGTGATTGATTCAAATAAATTAGTCTGGCGAAAGCCGATCAACAAAATGTGTATATTATGTTGCTGCATTAGGTAATTTGTATTATTTGACATAATCACATTGATACACCTGGTCTCGTTGGATTACCGAAGTTAAGCAACGTTGAACCTGATCGTGCACCAGATGGGTGACTATTTGGAAATACAAGATGTTGTATATAGGAGGACGTCAATACTTCCCAGCAAGAACTGCAAAAGCCTAACGTCATCATCTCTCTTAAACCGGAATATACATGCAACTGGAGCTCGCTTGTGAACTTAAAATTCTCATAAAACTTTTTCTTACAGGGGAAGTCAGTTCAACTTACCTGGTGACCGGTTACTTGGATTATCTGAACTACTCTTCTCATATTGGATGTTATTCTTACAACGTTTCAGTCGATCCAACTCCCAACTTTCTTCGGGTGTGTCTTGCTGAACTCGAGAATCTTTACGTGGAACAAAAGATCAAGTTGCTAATCAATAATCAGTTCTAAGTGACAATCTTGATGTTTCAATCCTTAATTTAGAATAAGATACAAATTACTTAGGAATAATACCCAAACATGGGTAACGGAAGGAGAACAATCTACTCTCTCGTGGATTAAATAAAGGGTGCAGTTCGTAATTCAGCATTGATTCTCAAGTTTGACATAAAGATTACCGAGTATAAAAAGATGAATCTGTGGAAGGTCGGAGCTTACATCGGCCAAAACGTTGTGATAATAATTTACAAGATGTGAACAATAGTCCGAATAATCCAAATAAAACAAAACAGTGTAAAATATATGTATAGAAAGAAAGACTAAATATTCGCATAATTAAACCTTCTTTATTGGCTCATGATTGTTACACTTTGGTCAAGAGGCCTTCAAAACGGCAAAAGTGTGAGGTGCCTTCAATAAGTTCCTGACATTTTTCGTATGGCCACTTTTATTGATAGCACACACATGAAACTCTAGTCTCCTTCAAAAGAGTCTTCTTCAGCTGCAATGCACTTGTACAGCTCCAACAACTTCTGGAAGGTCCCATGGAAGTCCTCTTGTGTGAGCATGTCAATGACCCTCGTAACAGCCTCTTTCATCATCCTCACTTGTCTCATAATAACAACCTCTAAAATTTTCCTTGAGCTTAGGGATTAACCAAAAGTCACAGGGAGCAAGGTCTAGACTATAAAGAGGGCGAGGAACTGTCTTGATGCCCATTTTGGTCAAATAGTCTGTGACAAAGATGGAATTGTGGATTATATACCCTTGAACAAACTTCACACAAATCTTCCGCATCTTTAGTTCCTCATGAATAATTGTGTGTACAGTTCTCACACTGACATCAAACTGAGTACTTATTGTCTCGATAGACACACGACAGTCTTTATCCATGAAATTCTTTATTTGGCCAATCAACTCTGATGTTTTCTGACTCCCTTACTCCTCCCACACCTCTCAGATTTCTTGCCTTCCTTGAATCTTTAATGCCACTCAAAAACTGCTTTAATTCATGCAAGATGGTTCAAAACCACGTTTCTATGGCATTTTTTTCACAGTTTAAAACAGAATTTTATTGCATATCCTTCTTCTAAATTGTCCTCATGTCCAGATTACATTTTTTTAAATTCACCAGCTGTGACAATCAGGTTTTAGTAGCGTGTGGTGTATTCCAAGTCCATTCTAACGTGTATTCATAAAATTGGTCAGTCATCTCATACTGAATTTTCAAGAGTCTTTGACAATTTTAAATGTCTGTACAAAAAAAAAAAAAGATCTGGAAACTTATTGAAGGCACCTTGTATGTTCCGCTATGTGAACTAAATTTATGTATAAATAAAAGGATATGTAAATGTTATTTTGAAAGAATGATAAAAAAAACAAAAAACAACGAAAACTTTCCAAGTTTTAACATTCTCACATTTTTACCTCCTTGAAATGCAGTTGCTTTTATTTATGTTTATGTCGAAATTCCATAGTATATCTGTGACTGTTAAAAGAAAAGCACCAATAAAAACGAATTTCCCAATGGGATTTTGTTGTCACGTAAAAATAATCAACAAACATTGAATATATTAGCTAATAAATGTAACTGTTCACGTACGCGCACACAGCAGATGTATGCAAATGATCGAGTTGTATGCGAAGTGACGTCACGGAAAGAAAAAAGAAAACGATTATAAAAAAAGAACTCTGCACAGACTGACTGATCACGTTAGAGAAACGTGGGTGACGTCACACCCGAGACGAAAAGTAATGCGTGGCGGGAGAAGGAGGAATAAAGCTCTTTTATGAAAACATGAAACTGCAAGTTGAATTTTTTCCTCTTCCTTTATTATGTTCCTTGCGAAAGAGTCTATAACGTATTGGGTCTACATGTTAACACGTGTGTAAACGTGTGTGATGTTACATAAAGATTTAATAATTGTAATATTTGTTTTTTTGTATAATTATTTTGATTAATCATACTACGTTTCTAATCTTAAGTGTTATTCGTACAGTGTTTCGGCCGATGTAAGCTCCGACCTTCTTCAGATGTATCTTGTCAAACTCGTGAATCTTTCTCTCAAACTGCACAGAATTTCTAATGCAACGCTATATTTTATTCATGGGGTACTAGGCTCTTATTCTGTCAGCCATGACTAGGTAGAAGTCTTAAGTAACTGCCTACACTGAAGATTGAACCTTCAACATTCAGAAGAGTGTCACTTATAACTGAATGTTATTTAGCCATAGACAACTTTAGTATAAAGTTTGGAAGCCTTTAATCTATTCTTATTTTGAGATTACAATCTTACTAGTCATCACTATAGATCACTACTTATTACTACACATTATAATCTTTATATATAAGCAGGCTACTTAAATCTTGGACAGAATATGGATATCCACGAAGGGTTGCTTGTGCGTGAAATTTTTGTGGCAGGAGGTGCACAATCTCTAACCACACCTATCCTTAGTCAACATTGTTAAATACCAGTGGCAAGTAAAGTACATGACGACTGGAAACAAATGCCGAGATAAGCGGAGAGCACATACAGCGCCTAGAATTCCCAAATGGTCACCCATCTGATACTAACCAGGCTCAACGTTGCTTAACTTTGGTGATCTGACGAGAACCGGTGTGTCAACACGATCATGCCGTACTATTTAGGCAGCATGTTTTTATTCAGACGCATATTATTAAATAGCACGAAGTGTTTTTACTTAATGATCTTTTGTTGTAATTTTTCCATTTTTCGAATTTTTATACAAAAAAAAAAAAACCCTGGAAATTTCACACATTTTGTAAATCACAACTTTAAACCATTGTATATTTATTTTGCCACGTTCTTATCACGTAAAAAGGTATGTTTTACACACGAGACGCTTCACAATTTCACGTAATTTAAGTGTAATTTGAACTGAAGCATATAAAAGCATCCAGATTTTAAACGATATAGTAAACAAATGCCCGAAGACGACTTAAGAAAATCAGTTGAAAGTACTTGCAAAAAATATGCAACATATGGATGAAAACGACTACGGAACTTTCCTACACAAATTTGACCGGGGCATAAGAATGACTATTCGAAAAACGGAAAAATTACAAAAAAAGATCATTAATCAAAAACACTCCATGCCATTTAACAATATCTCTTTATATATATATATATATATATATATATATATATATATATATATATATATATATATATATATATATATATATATATGAGGTAGTTGCCTTCTAGCCGCACTGATGAGCTGTGAAACAGCGAAAGAGTACTGTATGTGGATGACTATAATGCTCCTCACCTTGAGTTGAGCATATTGAGAAGTGATACACGAATTACCATTAGCATATATAAGCGATGCTCTTTGTGTAAACAAATCGAGCGGAGGTATTTCGGACGATGTCAAAACATCGTTAAATTCACTACTCGTTCAGCAGCCGCCAATAGCGTAATGGTTAGAGCCTTGACTGCCGTACAGACGATCGGGTTTCAATCCTGGCTGGAGGTAGTTGCCTGTCTAGCCGCACTAATGAGCTGCGAAACAGTACTGTATGTGGATGACTATATATATATATATATATATATATATATATATATATATATATATATATATATATATATATGTATATATATGTACTGCAGAATAAAATTATCTAACAATCAACTGGTATGAAAACTTGTGATCACTTTACCACACTGCTATCAAAGACATTCTCTTCGGATTTTACCATGCAATTTGGATGTGAATTTTTATATCCTTTTCATTAACTTCCTTTACTCTATGATATTTAAATACTTAAAAAACTTTTAATTGTGATTTTCCATGTCTCACTGACTTTAGCAAATAAGGTGTAAACCATTATAATTATTTGCTAATATTTTCTCCTCTGAAGAGATGGTAGACATCGAAATCCTATAGGATAAGGAATTATAATATTTCGAATGTATTCTTTGTCTTACATAGAATAATAAAAATCATTTGATTTGAAATTTAATCATTTCACGCCATAAATTTTTAAATCTATTGAATGACTAAAATTTTATATATATATATATATATATATATATATATATATTATATCTACAGACACTAGTGTTTCATGCTTACGCAATAATCGGTGTAGGGATGACAATTCTTTCCGGCGATGAAATTCGAACTCAGCTATAAAGCTACGTTTAGATCCCCTTGTTAAACTTTTTACTCAGGGTATGTGTGAATAATACTCTAGATGAGAACAGTAACCCGAATAAGCCAAATTTTCAACTCTCATCTAAAAAATTCAGAAAAATTAGTGTATTTATCTAATGTTTATAAACTGATTTGAATCTGATATTTTATACATATATGCGTGTGTGTGTGTGTGTGTGTGTATCTGTGCGTGTGTGTATTATTTAATTATATTTTAGTTTACCTTTAAGAGGAAAGCTGTTTACCTTCCAGTTATCAAAAATCCAAGTGAGACTTTGTAATTTTACGTTTAAGATTCTAAGCAGCAGGTGGAGAAATCCTTTGCCAAAATATCTGGACGTTTTCCATATCAGAAAGAAAGAAAGAGAAAGAGAGAGAGATGTACCATTAGACAGGGCTGGAAAGGTAAAAAGGAAACAGTGTCAGAAAGTGATGAAAAGAAAGAGAATAAAGGAAAGAGAAAGGAGGAGAGGAAGAGGAAGAGAGGAAGGGAGGATAAAAAATACAATTAGAAAGAGATAGAAGGAGATGGGAAAAAGCTAATAGAAATGAAGTAAGGAAAAGAGAGAGAAAGAGAGAAAGAGAAATATGTAACATGTGTGTTATACAATAACATGCGAAATGACGTCACCAGTAAAGAAAAAAAAAAGGCTATAAAAAAGAGAAAGAAAACGATCACGCGAGAGACGGTGAGAACAGAACGTGATAACGTTTGAGATCTCGTGAGAGGCGAGGAGAACGTTCTAGATCACATGGATGACGTCACAGCGTAACTAAGAAAGAGCGAGTTGGAGTCATTTCCTATTCTTTGTCTCGGTCTCCTTTGCGACTAAAACTGCACACAACGTGAGTTGGTTTCCGGGCAATGTTACATAGGGAGAGAGAGAGAGAGAGAGAGAGAGAGAGAGAGAGAGAGAGAGAGAGAGAGAATATCAAATTCTCATTATTTCACCTATCATTGCCAATGCGCTCAAGCTGTTGTTAACTATTAACTGACAATCTCATTAACCCCTATTCTTGAGTGGCCTTTGAACCTTTACAAGCAGTGACGCATTAGCAAGGAAGTGACGGTGGCCTAGTGGTTAACGACAAGGACTGCCGACCTGGGTGTCTCAAGGTCGAATCCAGTTCGCTCCACAAAAATCGCTTTCACTTAGAATGTTGGCAACCTTCACATGGTCCCTCCCGTAACCCCCGATGTCTTCCTAAATAAAAGATCTCTGACTAGAAAAATATCGGGTAAACCAATGCCACCAATAGAATCTTCGGATAATGAGTAACCTCCTAAAATAGACCGGGGTGGAAAGAGAAGGATAAGAAAGACCAGTATGATAAAGAAACGGTAAAAGTGAGAGACATAGGGCGAGAGAGAGAGAGAGAGAGAGAGAGAGAGAGAGAGAGAGAGAGAGAGAAAGCGAGAGAGAGAGAGAAAGAGAGAGAATGAATGAATGAAAGATTAGAGAAATCCCTGAAAGAGAGAAAATCGAATCCCGCATACATCTCATACTAATCACGTTTTTTATCATCTATTTTTGGTGATGAAATAGGCATAAAGCACTAAACGATATCATCAGAGGAGATTTAGTTAGAGCCGAGTTTTCTTTCCATATCAAACCAGTAGGCCTCCACGTACGACTAGATGAGATTATCATTTTCCCCTTTAAAAGGGAAAGTCCTTGATTTAGGATGCTATCCATGGCGACACATTTGTGAGTAGCAATTTTAGCACACCTACAATTGAAAAACATGAATTTATATATTGTTCTGTTTGGGGTGGATTTATTTTTTTACTTAATAGCAATGGACACTTCCGGAATTGTGGCGGAGAATCAGCCATCAACAAAATCAGACCATTATATAGTTATTTGTTGTTTTATTTCTTGGAACTCTTCATAATTTGGGTATTTATTATTTATATTTTTATTTTTTTTTTGGGGGGGGGTCCTTTCAGATGGGCCTTCATAATTTGTGTATTTATTTATATATTTATTATTTTTCTTGCGGATTGTTTCCTCATCTTTGTAGTTGTTGTTTTACCAGGTTACAGCCAACTCTTCCTCTGTCCTTTTACGGGTGGTTAACTGCGGCGGGATAGGAATGCTAAGTGTTGTAACTGTATCTCCAGTAATTACTGTCTTCCATAGTTGTCGTTATCTCACCACGTTTCGTCCAACTAATCCTCTGGCCTGCTTTGGGTAAGATTGAAACGGCTATCTTCAGACAATACTCACCGGGAATCGTAGAGATTCAACGCTTGTATTCACTGTGTCACAGAAAAAGACCAGAAGATAACTTGGTCGAGCCTTCGTGAAACAACAACTATTAAGATGAGGATACCAGTTTGCATAAAAAATCAATACATAAAATCAGGCCAGTTCTTACATATCATATCCAATGAAAGCTAAGTTTATCAACCCACATGCAGTAGGACTAGTAGCAGCAAGATAAGAACGTGTAAACAATAGGATTAGAATGGCAAATTACTGCATGGAATTAAAAATTAGGTGGAGTGGAATTTTCCAATTAGAATTAGAGTAAAGCTATATGTCCCTTCATTGACATCACATAGGCAATGAACCACCAGTCTTACATTACAAAATGAGGAGAGAGCTCTTTCTCTTTAGCCAAGACCACAACAGAGAGCAGTTGGGCTTTATATATATGCCTGAACCCAGAGTCCGCATCTGATGAAGGCTTTGTTGGAAGCAATACTGCTGTAAAAGCAACAGTTATTGTATAAACATTTTATTCATTTTGATTTTATATATATCTATATATCTATCTATATATATGAAATAAAAATGAATATATATATATATATATATATATATATATACACACACACGTAACCATGTATGTATATATGTGTGTATAACACTTCTAAAGAGAGAATATATATATATATATATATATATATATATATATATATATATATATGTATGTGTGTGTGCGTGTATTTATGTGTATATATATGTGTGTGTGTATGTAAAATTTGCCAATATATATATATAGAGATATATATATATATATATATGTACACACACATACACACACACACACACACACACACACACATATATATATATATATATATATGTATGTATGTATATATATATATATATATATATATATATATATATATATATATATATATATAGCGTGTCAGGAGGCGATGAAAAAAATCCAATAAAGTGCTCGATCGTGGATGTGAAAGCTGAAGTTACAATATTTATTACGACATTATATGCCGTACCAGTGGTTTAATTTCGCTGAATCAACCATAAGAGGTTGGAAAGAGTCAGCGCAAATTCATCAACGATTTGAAAACTGAAACAATGCAAAGTTTCCAACCTCTTATGGTTGATTCAGAACAATGAAACAACTGGTACGGCCTTGAAACATGTAATGGAAGGTTACGATGACTAAATGGTGAATGATAACGACTGACAACCTGGATGTGCTTAGTTCGAATTTTGTTTGTTCTACAGGAACATGTTCAGTTACCGATGTTGGCAACCTTCACCTGGTCCCTCTCGTAAGTATCCGATATCTTAACAGAAATAATTCTAACAAGAAAGATATCGGTAAAACGAACATCAAACATATAATCATCATGCGAAATGAATGAATACATATACATATATATATATATATATATATATATATATATATATATATATATATATATATATATTAAATAAAAAACAAAAACTTTCGTTTTAAGACGTTTCGGTCAATTATACCTTTCTATTTCGATGGATGGTGTGAGCTTATTTAATGAATGAACACAAACAATATTTTTCTTGAAATAATAATAATAATAATAATAATAATAATAATAATAATAATAATAATAATAATAATAATAAAATTAAATACATCTATTTCCACAGTCTCACGCTTTCGTGTTCACACGTTCTTAAATTTACAATCTGAAATGTAAGAAGGTGTAAACATGAAAATCTAGAATCGTTTTCAAAGTCTTTGAAAAATAATATTATTTCAATTATTCATGAATTGGTTCACACCAGCCGACACAATACACAACTGAAAAAGGACTTAGTGACCGAAGTCTCACTTATATGATTTCAATGTAATAATTAAAAAAAAAAAAAGGTTATGGATCGCGTTGATTTCAAGGTCAATGACAGAAAATGTAAATCATATGTAAACGTGTAATAAAATTTATAAGGAATATTGATTAATTTTTAATAATTATTAATTTGTTTTAGCGCCATTATTTATTAAAATCTGTCTTTACGTTTCTGAATTTTTGAGATGAGGATTCATTATTGGTATCACTTGGATTCTTCGGACGATTTTTCTTGCTGAGTATTATATTCACTGTGTTTTGGCCGATGTAACCTCCAAGCTTCTTCAAGCGTATCCTGTCGAACTCAGGAATCTTTCTGAATAACTCAGGAATCTTTCTGTCCAACTTGGTAATCTGCATAGAATTTGAACGGAACTCTTTAGTTAATCAATGGGGAGGGGGAAGCATGCTCTCGTTTTGTCAGCCATGACTAGGTAGAAGTTTTAAGTAATGTGCAATTGTATTTTAACTGTCACCACTCACCGTCAATGAGGATTGAACCTTCAATCTCCAAAAAAGTGCAACATTACAACTGAATCTTGCCAAGTAATTCATCCACCATGTTACAGTTCCTTACAGACGAATATCGGAAGTTACATCGCCTGAAACGTCGCAAACTCAACACTTAAGATAAGAGTAATAGTAGTCCAAAAAATCCAAATAATGCAAACTTCTTTGATTAACTGTGTAATTTTCACATGTAACCCTAGTTTAATTTGGATCAAAAGAAGCTTACAAAAATATATAGTTTTTATTTAATTACCTTGTTGGGTCCAAATTATCCCTCCTTTGTATTAACGAAATAAGGTTCTTTGAGCATAAAAAGGTTATACACTCGTTTTGCGCATGCACATAAGAATTCAAAATGAGACTTTTCCTCTTTCTGGCACGACTTTCAAAGTGTACGCACGTTTCAAGTGCTACTCATAATTTTTATACTTTACCAGGATTTGCCTACTGAGTTAATTTTTTCCGATCGCGTCACATCGACTATCATACGCAAATGAGTGTTTTATCAATTATATTCGTCCCAAACAAGCTACATTGTCATCAGGACACAAACAGGTACTGTGAATTAGGGGCCGATTGTACAGCAAGGTTTTTGTTCACATTACATTTAAATTTTCGTATCTTGTAACAGACGGGGAAACAGAAAGCAGAGAGGGGCTTCCAAAAGCAAGCAGTTAAAGGAAAAAGGCTATTAGAATAGAAACTTTTCCACCATCTGACGACCTTCACAGTGAAGGTGTATGATTTTGCTGTTAGTCGGCTTGGCGGGGATATTCCTTGTTTAGCACTAAATTTCTGAAGTAACTTCATAGCTTACTGTTTTCATATGTTTATTTTGTGGATTGAAACTCTATTTGTCGATATCAGTATGAATTCGTGTTTTATTTACAGCTTAAATGACATTAAATCTCAAATAAGACAAATTCCAGTGTATATATTATTTAACTGGATTCATTATTGAGATGCGTATTATTTATTAATTTATTTATTGCGGACTATTATCCTCATCTTTTTTTAACTGCGACGGGATAGGAACTCTGAATCTTCTAACTGCATCCTCAGCAATTACTGCCTTCCGTAGTTGTTATCGTCTCACCACGTTTTGGCCACGTAAGCATCTGCCGGCTTTAGGTAGGATTGAAACCGCTATCTCCAGACAATGCTCACCTGGAACAGTAGAGATTCAACATCTCTAACTGCTGCGCCATGGGCCCCGAAGGCCAGAGGAATAGTTGGCTGAAACGTTGTGAAACAACAACATAAAAAGATATAGATAATAGTTCGCATTAAATAAATTATTACATTTCAGTGTGTGTGGAGAATCATTAAGTGAGAAAATTTAATATTTGAAATCAATCAAAGGCATTCCACTAAACTGATAATGTAAAAATCGATATTACATGAGTAAATTTATCGGCTTAGAAAAGTGTTAATCTTTTGCATTTAAAATTATGAAGATTTTCTCAAAGGGTAAGGAAAGTCCCTTGAGGTGCACCATCGCTGGCCACCACTAAGTTGATTATGATCTAAAAATGTAAGTGGGAGGAAGAATATCTGGCTTGTCCAGATATCTTTAATCTACATCGATACATCATAACTAGAAACTAATGTTTTTGTATGATACTGCGTTTACGTTTTTTTTTATTATTATTATTTCTTATCACCTGGAAAGAAATGTGTAAACTCTACTTGGTTTTAGTTTCTTCCATGATTCGTTCTGGTGATAGTTATGTTTGGGATTAAGTAAATTCACAAAGACAATGTACCAGAATATTAAATTAAAAAAGAAAAGGCTAAACGTTAGGATAAGAATAACGCAAGTGACCAGTGATGGAATGCCAGAGCATTCTAGCAATCTGCTATTCAGTCAAGATAAAATGTAAAAAAAATGTCTCTGGAATTGGGAATAAAAACTCCCCAAAAGCAGAAAGTATAGGACGAAGAGAGCGCCCTGCTATCTGCTTAGTAAACGTGTAGCAGTACAATAGAAAAAGCTGGAAAAAAATTATTCGAGCCGCATCTACGTCAACCCATTGAACTAAGACGAATCATTCATATTCAAACTGAACTCTTAATGGCTAGGTATCATTTCCATGCATAATTACACTGCAAACACATGACTAATAGACTCTTTGGTTAATAATGATGACGCTCTACTGGTTAGCAATGGTAGATATTTCCTAAACCACTCCATTCACTCCCAACTCCTGGAATCACACTAGCACCTGTTTCACTCTGTGCTCAAAGGATATCACCGTGGTAACGAAACTTTGAAACAACCTCACATAAGCAGGGTTTCGTATTACAATTCATCCAGAAAACAAGAATGCATCCTTGTGTCCATTTAATTTAGTGATGACAATTCAAGTTAATGCAGGACTGTGCAGTAAAATAAGCTTGAATCCAAACAATCTATTTAATTTTGTGTACTTTAAGTGTGCTAAAATCACATTATATCAGAAATTTAAGTGTGGTTATTTCCTTCTATAAATATACCACTGTTAATCACAGGAAAAGTCTATCGGGCATGTCTACATAGTATGATGACGTATGGAAATGACACTTGGCCAGTGAGGGTGGAGGACATGTGCCGAATGGAGAGAAATAATATAAGAATGACAAGATTGATTTACAGTGTAAATTTATAAATCAGGCTTAGATCTGATGACCTCAGAGGAAGATAAAATCTGGACAGTATAAGGAGATGTGTTCAGGACAGGGGACTTCATTGATCTAGCAATATTGAAAGAATGGATGATAGTTATTGGGTTAGTATATAAATAGAATATAGAATATAAATGAATTAAACGCATTAGGTTTTAGTTCAAAGCAGAATGCCAAAGAAAATACTGGAAGAAATTATTAGAATGGACTTGAGAGAAAGGGGGATAAAGACCTGGCCAGAACTAAGTAAGCTTGGAAGTCAATTTTCTAAAAACCCTCCAATGTGTGCTTGCATGTAAAATGGACGTTAAACTCATAATGATGATGATAATGATGATGAGGATGAATTTTATGAGAGGATTTGTAATTATGGACTGAATGAGTATTATTTGATGGTGATAATGATGATAATGATGCTGATGATTATGTTGATAATGATATTGTTGTTGACGATGATGATGATGATGATGATGATGATGATGATGATGATGATGATGGGTGTCTGGCGTTGTCCAGGTGTTTGGACATGTGTGTTGAGCAAAAAAAAAAAAAAAAAAAAATGGTAATAGGCAAGCAGGCTCGAACCAGTACCGCAAACGAGAGAACAAACGTAAAAAAAAAAAGTGACGTATTTGCTGTTGCATCCATCGCCAAACTGAAAGTGGCGAAGGTTTAAATTTAGGATAGTCAATGGAAAAGAGGGGATGACTTTCAAAAATATCGGGAAAAAAAGTGACTCCTCCCTGTAGAAAAATGCCCAGTTGAGGTGAGATTTATATTACAGAATATGAATTGAATGAGTATTGGTGATTATCATCATGATTATGATGAATATTATGAGAGGATTGCAAATGATGAATTGAATGTGTATCATTTGATGATGATGATGATTATGATGATGATTGTAACAATCTGCATAGGTAGTGACTCATTTCTATCAAATCTAAATTTCTAAGTCTAATAGCCTAAAGTTTGTTAGCACATTCCCCCAGAGACAAACTGACAGGCAAACACACGTCTCTTATAGATTTTCAAGATGACTCTAGTTATAAACAATTTTGTTTTTCTTCTTTTCGTTGTTTTTTTTTACCTCTGATATTGTCTAACACTCTTCAGTTCTTACTTCTAACTTAGAACCCATTGTCGACTGCTGACCCTCCCCCCCCCCCCAACATCCAATTCTTACATTCCATATTGGCAGCAGTAATTCAGTTTTCACAAAATTATTTCTTCTGCATTCTCCAAGTGCATGTTGTCCTGCCAATTCCTTGTAGCATATTTGGTAAAAACATGTAATAAGTTACTGGACATCATTATTTTCTGAAGTGGTCAGGAAGTAACCACCCTCAGTCTGCCAGCTTACTGGCTTGCTTTGCTGGCTGGCCTGGATCCCTTGTAAGATGAAAATAAATAGCCAAAAGATACACAACAGAGAAGAAAAAAATAATCTAACACGGCCTCCCTCCCCAAAATAAATGAAGAAATGAAGAAAATAAAAAAAGAAGAGTAAATTGTAAGCCCTAATGGCCGGCAGTTTTCGAGATGAAGGTTTGATTCAGGTCGGCCTGGATCAAATCAACATACATAGGAGTAAAACTGGCATTGCATTATGGAATTGATGAATAAATATGTAAAAATGATCCGGATTCCGAGTGGGTTTCGGACAGCTGCAATTACGGACAGGTGCTAACGGCACTGCACCATGGAATGAAGGTTCAATTACTTGCCTTATTGCTTCCGAAATAAGGATTTTAGAAGCGAGTTTAAGTTAATGGTTTATAACTAAATGAGCATACAACAAGAATTTTTTTTCAGAAGAACAATGTTTCTTTGAAGCAACGGAAATAAGGTTGAGTCATTATTTCATTTTTAAGAATTCATTTTGAACTTTTCAAACTACATGTAAGAAATATTATTTTATAAATAACTACCAGGCCGCCCAGCGTTGCCCGGCGTTGCCCGGTCGTAAAATACGCATAAATATTATATTTTAATTCATACAGAAACGGAGACATGTGCAGGCGAGTATTATGGGTTTTTTTTTTAAACTTTTCACTTGTTGTAAGTAAAAAACAAACAAAATACTCGAACTGAGATCGAAACCAAAGCCTATACAGTGAGTCCAGTACGATAACCATTAGACCAGTGTGATACGATCTTTAAAAGGTGTTTTTAACTACTTATTCTTAACATAAGTAATCTATAATGTGAACTATTCACGCATGCGCATTTGTGAAACAGCTAGGAAAGAGATAAAAATCTGATAGCTTACACGGACCAATTTTTCGATTTTCACCCCTTAGCAGCCTTTTTTTCTGATTAAATATAGATTAAACATTTTCCACATGTCTGAATATCGTATATACCAAATTTTAAGCCTGTAGATCAAAATTCGTTGAGTATATAGGTTAAGAAATGTCCTCCATACACACCACACACATTCTCACTTTTATAAATATAAAGATTGACAAACTGTTAAATATAGAACCTCAGAGAGAATGATCAAATAGAATTTAAATGAATACAGATTTTCTTTGCTAAGACAGTTAAGTTCTGTAATAAACCAAAAATATACTTAAAAATCTTTTCAACGCATCTATGTCTAATCTATATATTTATAAAAGTGAGAATGTGTGTGTGTGTGTGTGTGTGTGTGTGTGTGTGTGTGTGTGTGTGTGTGAGGACACTTCTCAAGCTCAACGAAATTTTGTTCTACGGGCTTGAAATTTAGTATCTATATATTAATACGATAGTGTGAGTGTTATTTTCTGTGTCACGCCTAAATACGGGTCGTTTAATGGTTATGTACTTTCTTGTAATAAATAATTTTACTAAGGATTCCTCATAATTTTGGTTTAGGTTTCGATTATAACTGATGGAACTTAAGTCATCTGTTTTTTTATAAATAATTTTATCAATAATTCCCCATAAGTTTTGGTTTTGGTTTCGATTATAGCTAATGCCACTCCAGTAATCTATTTTTTAAAATTATTTTATCAAGAATTCTTCATTAGTCTTGGTTTCGGTTTTTTTATAAATAATTTCATCAAGAATTCTTCATAAGTTTTTGGTTTCGGTTTCGATTATAGCTGAAGGAACTAAAGTTATATATATATATATATATATATATATATATATATATATATATATATATATATATATATATATATAGCATGTAAGGAGTTGATAAAAATGGAATAAAGTGCTAGATCGTGGATGTGAGAGCTGAAGATACAATATTTATTACGACACTATATATATATATATATATATATATATATATATGTATTCCAAGGTCGTACCATTGGTTTCATTGCGCCGAATCAACCATTTTTTCTCCCTTCCATAATCATAATCTATTGGCGTCGATTATGAAGTTATGTTTTTAAAATTTGAAACTGAGTCTTAAACGTTCGTTTAACGTTTTTTTTTCTCTATTTGTTCACTTTGCATTGTTTCAGTTTTCAATGCCGCTGATGAATTCACGCTGATTCTTTCCAACCTCTTATGGTTGATTCAGTGTAATGAAACCAATGGTACGACCTTGAAATATGTATATATAGTGTCGTAATAAATATTGTGTATATATATATATATATATATATATATATATATATAGTAAGTCATAAAAATATATATGGCAATTAAGCTACGCAGAATGTTCCGCGTTTCATACACACCAGCTATGCGAGGCATAAGCCTGACGAATCCTAGCAAGGATGAAACGCGGAATATTCTATGTAGCTTAATTGCCATATATATTTTTATAACTTACTACCTAGCTCTACCTATGCATTGAGCACTGTTGAAGTAAATACTTAAAGTTTACACATAAAATAATACTTTCGTATATTCATTTATGTGATTAAATAAAGTAGTCATATATATATATATATATATATATATATATATATATATATATATATATATATATATATATATATATATATATATATATATAAAAGTTTGGGATTTGGTTTCGATTCATGCTAATGAACCCAAGCCATATAGATATATTTTTTATTTTTTAAATTGTAGGTTTATAATAGATAAAAATTGACATAACATCAACTCTATAATAATATATAGAAAATCTGCAAGAATTAAAATATATTTAAGCGTATTTTACGACCTGGCTATGCCGGGTGTCCCTCCTAGCTTGGATGAATACTTTTGCAGTTTTAACAAAAGAGCTACAATAATATCAGAGCGTCTCAATTTACGCTGAATATCTACAGAATGTCAACATCAATACATTACATATGAATCAGTCTCCTGTGGAATTTCCACAGGTCCCACAAGTATAGATTATTCAGACATGTGGAAAACTTTATAACATCTGGAACAAAGGTCTCCTAATGGATCAAAATTGAAAAAATGATACGTGGGAGTCGTCAGATTTTTCTCTGTTTGCTAACTAGTTCACATTGCAGATTCCTTATGTAACGTATAAGTCGGTTTGAAAACACCTTTTGAAAAGCGGTTATAAAAGACAGACCTTTGGCAAGATTTCTATAGGGAATGGTTATTGTACTTGACTCACTGTTGTAAGGATTTTGGTTTCGATCTCAGCTCGAGTATCATTTTTTTTTACTTAAAAATTGGACTGTTTAGAAAAAAAAAACCATAATACTCGCTTGTACATGTCTCAGTTTCTTTCCGTTTTATACTTCCTGTTTTAAAAGGAATTTAACATTATGTTTAATACCGGGCAGCGCGCGTGAACACCCACCCACACACACACACACACACACACACACACACATTCTTTTTGAAATTTAATTATCCACTGGCACATGTTTTGTCGTCTACAACTTATCAGAGTGGCTGAATCTAGCGAGATTCGAAATCGGGCCCCCACGGTAATGAGCCTAATCTCTTACCGTTCGTCCACCCCGTACGACTGTTCGGATATGTCGCGATTTACTCAGATCTTATTTGTTTTTGTTTTTGCGATACGTTTTGAATGAATTCAGTTGTTTACGAAAATGCATTTTTTACCTAAATTTAAGTTAGGAATAATTTCCCCTTTAACCAATTTGGTACCCCCATGTAGTGAGCGGCATATATATACTTTTTAAAATATAATTATCCGCTGGCACGTGTTTGGTCATCTAGGACTCATCAGAGTGGCTGAATCGAGCAAGATTCGAAATGAGAGACATAAACAAAACTGTTGTGTCTTTTTGTTCATTCGCCTTTTTTTTTTTTGCTTTCCGAAAATAATGTTGTTAAAAGTAAATTTCGTTAACTCTTCTAATTCTAATATAGTAATTTGGACTACACACAGCTTCGTATTTTTCAGCTCGGTAAGTGCAATTAGATTTGCTGATTCCATAGTCAAGGACTAGCAACCATAAGGCCACCTGCATTTTCTGGAAAGATAAAATTCAGCTGCAAAAAGTTCTGTGTCGTTCTTCAAGAGATTATCAACGATATTTTGTTTATTCAGATATGTCTTGATTTTATCTAGTCATCTCACACACTTTTTTTTAGAATATTCTCGTTTTTCCAAAGGCTATAATTTCAAAGCAGTCCTTATCAAAAAGAAAAAAGAAAATACATAAACGATGATACACATACATCAATGTAAAAATGCAGACAAGCTGATAGATATATTTAAAAAAGGTGTGTGGGGGGGGGGAGGTAGTCGCCGTTTCTAATTAAAATAAAACATTATGAGAATAAATGAAATAAATGATTATACAGTACTTATGCAGCGTAAAGACCGTGTTGTCGTCGGAAACGTCTGGGCGGTTTACGGAAGAGTGCTGAACGAAAATTTTTTAACTTCGGACGATTCCGATTATACCACGGTCCTTATACTGTATAAGAACTGACTATGAAATCAAAATATATTTCACGTGAAGCAATAACCATTTTGTAATAGTTAAAAACGTTAATATCCCTATAGAAATCTTGCCAAAGGTCTGTCTTTTCTAACTACATTAACGCTGTTTCATTAAAGTTGCATATTATAAAAAAAAAAGAATTCGTATAAAAAAAAAATTCGAGTAACTTTTTAGTTAGTAATGTTCATTATAATATATAAATCGCCGTGATAAAGTCTTTGAATAAAAACGAAATTAACATGTGAACACGCTTCAGTTTTCTTTTTCTTATTTTTTTCATTTTTCATACATATACAATGGCGTGCAATAAGTAATGCCCCTGACCTACTCCCCATAGCAGTCGAGCAACGAAACTTGGCACAGTTATTAGTCTTTCTCTACATACGAACCACACCCAGAGTTATGCATTTCTCCCATCGTTTGATGCAGCTCTGGAGACCGTTTTTGTAGAACACCTCAGGTTGGTCCTGCAACCACGACGTGACTTAAGAAATCAAGGTGGCATCATCTGGGAAACGCTTTCCTTTCAAAAACAACTTGATGGCTGGGAAGAGGTGAAAGTCAGAGGGTGCAAGGTCAGGAGAGTAGGGAGGATGGGTTAGGATTTCATAACCACACACCTTTGCTTCTGATCTGGCGACGTGAGTTGTGGACTGGAGCGTTGTCCTGTAGGAGGAAAGTAGCTTTGCTGATCTTGCCCCGCCTCTTGATTTTGATAGCTTCCCTTAATTTCCTCAAAAGTGAAGCATAATAGGCTCCTGTAATTGTGATACCCTTTGCCAGGAAATCTGTCATCACTACTCCGTCCTGGTCCCAGAAGACTGTGAGCATGACCTTGCAAGTGGAGGGCTGCACCCTTGCCTACTTTGGAGGTGGGGAGTCCAAGTGCTTCCACTGCATTGACTGAGCTTTGGCCTCTGGATCATAGTGATGGATCCAGGTTTCATCCTGTGTAATCAGTGTTTTGAAAAAATTTGACTCATCTTCTTGGCACATCTCCAAATTCATCCTCGAGCACTTGACGCGTTCTCGCTTCTGGAATGGTGTGAGCAACCTGGGAATCCATCTGGCAGACACCTTATGCATATGCAAATGGCCATGCATGGTAGTTTTCACAGACCCTGTACTAATCTTGACATCTTGGGCTATTTGGTGAATAGTAATGCGCCAATCTTCCAAAATGGCAGCCTCAACTTGACGGAGAGATGCCTCATCAATGGCAGAAGGGGGGGGCGACCAGGGCTGGGAGCTGTTTCCACAGACTTCCAGCCATGTTTGAATTCACGATACCAGCGTTTTACAAGGTCATATGATGGGGCATTATCACCATAAGTTTCTTTCATTTCATCAAAAGTCTCCTGTGGTGTGCGTCCTTTCAAATACAAAAACTGGATCACTGCTCGACATTCAACAGGCTCCTTTTCACACCTGACTCAGTCAGACACCTGTAAAACAGAAACCACAATTAGTTCAGATCTTTAATTTGTCACATGAACAATAGAGATATAAATCATTGCACATGCCAAATTTCAGTTAGATCAGACAACTGGAAGTGGGTCAGGGGAATTACTTATTGCACGCCCCTCGTAGGACGCAACAATATCAAGACGATTCTCTTCTAGAGTTCGGAACGGTTCTCATGAGAATCAATTTCCAAAGCGAAATAAAGCTCAATATTTAATATTCAAACATGTAAAGAGTTATTAAGAATATTTAAAATTGGAATAGAACTAAAAATAAATAAAATTACAGATCAAATTCATACCATGATTTATTACTATATACTAGTCCTTCAATCGATCTTGCTCAACATCCGTCAAACCACCCCCGAGGTAAGCGTGCAATGCCCTGGCCTTTGAATCAAGCAGAGCCTGAATTTCAGTA